>NC_056736.1:338539278-338668831 GCF_019279795.1 Protopterus annectens
TTTTCTAGTCTCTTCTCTCACTCAGCACGGGACCCCTGGAGACTTGTGGGAATGCCTATCAAAGCAATGGAGGAATTCAACTAGAAGTGTCTTCACAGAGGCAGAGAACATCTGCAAATCTACTGTTAAACACTCCTCCTTGATGGGCTTTATCAGCACACCGAGTCATCCTTCAACTGTCCACTTGTCTGGGTCTCTGCGGGATGTGTTTCCTTCCATTTACACAGCAGTACTTTGATAATAGGCAGCACTTACGATGCCTAATATAAGAGGTTTCTGCACGCCATTTCAATTCTGCCTCCTTTGTTGAAGAAGATTCTCCGATGTTTTACCCAGTCAGATTAACTATGCAACTCAATAGACACTAAAGCTGCTTAAAAAAAAATATGTGACCCGAGACAAGTCCTAAATTCAAGTTCTCATTTAGTATGTAGAGAGTTTTAAGTTCTTGTTGTTTTCAATCCAGTCCATTCTGCTGCTTGTGCTCAAGGTAGATTGCTTGTACTCCATATTTTTCCAGGATAAGCAATGTTGCATTAAAATAGGTAGGCTTTCTGGGAGTCATTTGTGTTATCGACTGGAAACCAGGCATTACCAGTTCAGATTACTTCCCTTTATTTTCACCACATCCTCCCAGGGTGTTTAACTAATGCTAGGGAGTCGTGGCAGCCTTCATGAGACTAGAGGGATTCCAGCTGTTTTCCTATTCGAATGGCTGACTTCTCAATACCCCATCCAACATCAACTTCTATAAGCCAGGGGTTACTTGTTTTGTCCCCTCAAATCCCTGGGCATTGCAGACAATATATCCAACTGAAAGATTCCTGTACAGAATCAGGATTTTTCATAGCAACTCAGTTGGGTACTACCACCCAGGGGAGACTCCATATTGAGAAATCAGGTGTAGAATTTGCTGCTTTTTCATACATCCCATTCTGCGAAACTGCCATTATTAGCCTCTGAGTCAACATCAGTTGCCATTAATCTAGTTTTTTCTAACTAGGTTTTTCATGCATTTCCTTCAGTAGACTTTGGGACAATGGCCTGTTTTTTACCAGCATCTGTCTGTCCCGTAAAACACACAAATTGCAAAATTCATTTTTCCTTTGGTGTTCCAATCATAGGCCATGTATTTGGGCAAACAGTTTTCTCTTCCTTCTTTTTTAGCCACAGACGCTTCCCAGCTGTGGTGGGGGCACATTTATGTGAAGGATTTTCTACACCTCTTGGTCCCCCTCAGAAACCTGATGGTTTCTTGTCTTCCCAGTGACAAGAACAATTTTAACATTGCAAGCCTTCCAGGAAGCCCATGTCTTAGGAGCTATTGCAGTACCCATATTTCACTCTGATCCCCCATCCAGGGGAGTCCTCGATGGAAGCTCTGGTTCACAATTGGCCCCCTCCTCTACCATTGATCTAATTTCTGCAGAAAGCCAACAGGGTTAAGGGCTGTGTCCTCATTATCCCCTTCTGGCCTCAACAGGTTTGGTTTCCCCTTTGCTGGTCCCATCTGAAATCCTCCATTAATTCTGGAGCCCAACCTGGATCTCTAATCTCTCCTGTCAGGGATCAAGTATCCCAAGCTCCATGCCCTCAAACTAACTGCATGGTTTCTCCAATCCCACTGATAGTACGATGTACCAGGTTTGCTTCTGCTGTTCATGACATATTTTTGGCTTCCCAGAAAAATTCTACTATTAAACTTCAGTTAGCAGCAATATAAAATATTCACTCTGGAAATGAGTTCCTTTCTTGGCTATTTCCAGATTATGTAAAGCTTTCATGAAAGGAATCTTTTTGCTTGGACCTCTTTCCCTTGGGATATCATGGTTATTCTTTAGGCATGGACTCAGAAGCCCTTTGAACTGATGAGCTATTGTGATTGTGAAATTTCTCTCATGTAAACCATTCCTTCTGGTAGCATTACATTGGCAAAATGAATTTCAGAACTTCTGAGGGAGGGTGGCCTAATGGTTAAGGTGCTTGTCTTACAAACAGAAGGTACAGGGTTTGAATCTCACAGGAGATAATTGGCTAGGCTTAAAATGTCTCGCAAGGGCAGTCAGCCTAGTACTAATCTATGAATCTATAATCTATGACCTTGATGCCATGCACCCTTATTTTCCATAGAGAGTTCTTCTGGACCAGTTCCTTTATGCCCAAAAATTACTACAGAAATGAACATTGGCTGATACACACATTTGTCAGCTTTTCTTTACCAACTTGTCTAATAAGGCCAAATATCTGTTGCACCTTCTTGATCATAAAATTACATTTCTACCTTCACAGAATCAACAAATACTGAAAGACTGACCAGCCGTGTGCGTCTTTTTCTACTAACTGCTCAGGTCGAGCAGTCTCCAAAATTAACCTGGTCAAATGGCGTACTAACTTTTTTGCTGATTATTCCCAAAATGTGTTGGAATTGCATTGTTCTCCTAGAACCTGTTTTACCAGATCTACGGCTTTCTCATCTGCCCTTTTTCTTCAGGAGTTTCTATTGAAATCTGTGCTGCAGCCACTTGGTCAAAGTGTCGTACCTTTTTGACACATGACAAATTTTATGTCTTCAGAAGCAGTGCTTCCTTGGTTTCACATTGTTCTGGCATATCCTTCTTTGAGGGTCTCCCTAGAGTGTCATAGTTTGGGCACTCACCCATCAGTGAGGAAGAATGAAAGACATCCGATTTTTGAGTTATGTACTTACCATAAATTGGCATCTGTGTTGCCCATTTTCATTCTTCCTCACCTTTCTTACCAGCCACCCCTGACCTTGTCATTTCTAGAGGAATCTAGGATGATGTAGAAACTTTCATCTTCCTGGTTTGAGTCTCAGTTTCTTTCTATCTGTCCCGTCTCTCTATCTGTCCTGTTTCTGTAAGTCAGTAGGCAGCAAACTTGATATGAGGAGTTAGTGATGGTGTAGTGCATTACGGGAAGAGGAAGGAGCTCAAGATTGGGATCCAAAGTCTTGGAAATGTGGCAGAGTCGGATCTGAGGGTTGGATCCTGACCCATCAGTGAGGAAGAATGAAAATGGACAACACAGATGCCAAGTTATAGTAAGTTTCCTAACGCTTACATTTCTCCAGTTCCCTTGTATGGCTTGGGGAACCATTGTACTCTCCCACGGTGGTCCAGTTCCTTACAGCATCACAATAAATGTAGGAAAGTTCGTAAAAGGAACTGGAAGATGTTCTTCTTTCACTGTTGCAGTCATCACACTTGGGTTATCTGCCTGCAGGTAGCCCTCAGCCGTCCCGAAAACCAGAGTCTTGGGATTTCTGTGTTGGATGCTGTCTCCTCTTCCATGACGTGAAGTAGTCAGCGGTATAAAACCTGCAGCTGACGCCATTGCATCAGCTTTTCTTGCTGTGTAGGAAGCAGAAGCAGTTCGCAAGTGCCTATCGGCCACAGCCTGAAATTTTCGTTTTTCGAGTTTCAAACCTGAAGTCTTCTAAAACTAAGTACCCCATTGGCGATCCTTTTTTCTTGCTCTGATTTCAGAAAAAGTTAACACTTGTCTTGCCTGTGGAAAGCAAATACCTCACACAGGCTTTCATTCTTATCGCGTCACCTGTGTAGGCCCAGACCATGACGTTCCTCGCTGCTGGTTTTGTGCCTTAACACCCGAACTGTTCGTTGCCAGGCTATCTTTGTCACTAAATTCTTTAGCTTTTGTTCTCCATATTCTGAAATTGTTTTGGTAAGCCGTCCGACTACCGATCTTCCGAAAATACGTAAGGATAAAGACAGACCGCATAGGTCCAAAACTGCCAACAACGCTTCAGTTAAGCTAGTCGCCAGTCTGCCAGTACTCAGTGAGGTGCCTTCGCAGCTCCTTATACCCGCTTCTACAGATTCGCAGGCCTCTGCTGAGACCCATTCGGAGTCGGGCATGCTGCGAGATGCTTTTTCGACTATGCAACCTGCTGATGTCTCTACCTTGGATGCCCACGTACTTGCACCCCTAGGACAAAAACTTGCCCTTCATGCAAAAAACTGCGTGTCCATTACTCAGGACCGATGACTTCTAAACATTGTATCCAAGGGATGCAGATTCTACTTCTACTCACTGCCAACCCCCCAAGCAAGTTGCCAGACTTTCCTCCAAACCAGTGGGCAGAGGTTCAGAAACAAGTACTTTCCCTTCTCAAAATCAGGGCTATTTAACCTGTTCCAGTAGAACAAAGGGGACAGGGTTTTTACTCCAGACTGTTCCTGGTGCCCAAAAGACAGAGCTCTTGGCGCCCTATCCTGGGATCTGTCAATTGTCAACACCTTTATGGTGGTCCCAAACTTCCAAATGCTTACACTGCAACAGCTTCTTCTTATGCTAGCCAAGGATGCCGGATTAGTCACCCTAAACTTAAAAGAAGCTTATCTGCACATCCCAGTATGGGAGTCTTGCAGGAAATGTTTATATTTCAGGGCAGGTTCTATGCACCATTAGTTCACTGCACTTCCCTTTGGCTTCTCTACTGCACCCAGAGTATTCACAAAGTGCCTGGCTCCAGCCATTGCAGCCAAGGAAATATTTAGATTTACCTATATTTGTCCGATTGCCTGTTTCAGGCGGACAGTCAGGAATTGCAACTTCAGCACCTGGCATTTGTAAAGAGACTCCTAACTTCACTGGGGTACACCATCAATGAAAAGAAATCACAACTGGTGCCCAGTTAAAAGATTGTATTCCTGGGAGCAAGCTTGAACACAACTTCCCAGATGACATTCCTTACTTCAGAAAAACAGGTCTGTTTGACAAACTACAAACTAATGGCCACCAAAACCCAGCTATCTGCAATAAAAATACTGCAAGCCCTAGGGTTCATGGCCTCATGCATTCTGCTAATTCCATATGCAAGACTGCATATGAGGAAACTTAAATGGTACTTAAAATGTTCGTCAACGGCAGAGTTCCTTTGGTGGGCAGAGGCATGCAGCCACAATAAGGGACTTCCTTTCACTCAACCCCTTGCCGCCCAAACCCTGACAACAGACGCATCAGACTATGGATGGGGAGCTCACATGGCAGGTAAATGCATTCAAGGCAAATGGAGCCTAGAGATGTTAGCTGTACAGAATGCTCTGACAGCCTTCAAGTTACTTTATACTTCCAGGACAGCTCCTGATAAAAACAGACAACACCACAGTTGTGGTACATAAACAAGCAGGGGGAACTCATTCCTACCCACTCTGCAGGATAGCCATGGCCCTGTGGAACACAACCCTGAGCAAACAGATGTACCTGCAAGCTCAATTCTTGCCAGGCAAACAAATTTCACTGGCAGACGACTTAAGCAGAAATCTACTGGACCCACACAAGTGGAAACTGGAACCAAACTCATTCAAACTTCTAATACAGAGGTGAGGGACACCAGCGGTGGACATCTGCCTTCCCCCAAAGCCATCAATTGAACAAGTTTTGTACCAGAAATCCTCAAAGCAGAGAGTGGAAGGTGGGTGCATTATCCTTTACAAGGGAAAGCCTTTCAGTGTATGCCTTTCCTCCTCTGCCCCTCCTCTCAAATGAACTGTTAGAGGTCAAACAGGACAGGCCAAGGATAGTCCTTATTGCCCCAGACTGGGCATGCCAGCACGTGTACCCACTCCGCAGTCTGGCATTGCCACCCTGCCACCTACATCAGACCCCCTCCCTGCTGTCCCAGCAGAAGGGACAGATTTTGCATCCACAGCTACAAACCCTAAACCTTGCAGCCTTGCTTATTCCCTGAATACACCACCTGCAACCCTCAGCAAACAGGTGCTCAACGTCATCCTTGAAGCCAGAAGGCATAGTACTAGGAAATTCTATTCTGAAAAGTGGAAAAGATATTGCTCTTGGAGTCCGTCTCAAGGAAAGGACACGTCCGTGCCCACCTTGATTCAAATCCTGGGTTACCTAGCAGAGCTGCTCCACAGAGGTCTATCCTCCTCATTCATTAAGGTTCATGCATCTGCCATCTCAGCTCATTATAATACTGAGCCCACCTCTCTTCTCACCCCCTCATCAATAGTTCCTGAGAAGAGCTAACAATTTAAGTCCCCCTAGGAGAGCTCCCACCCTGGCCTGGGACCTTAACTTTGTACTGGAGAAGCTCACACTTCACCCTTTTGAACCTGCTGCTTCAGCAGAGTTAAAATTCCTCTCTTGGAAAACAGCCTTACTTCTAGCCATCACTTCAGCAAGAAGAGTGTCTGGCACTAATGGCTGTGGAGCCCTTCAATATCTTCCATGCGGACAGGGTTTCCCTCAGGACTTAACCCATCATTCCCAAGGTGGTATCCAGTGTGGCTTTAAACCAGTCCATCCATTTGCCAACCTTTTTCCCTAATCCTCAGAATAAAGGGGAAAGGATCCTGCACTCCTTGGACGTGCACATACAGCTCAGGTTCTACCTTGACAGAACAAAACCTTTCAGAAAATCTGACCAGCTGCTAGTCAGCTTTGCTACAGGGGCAGAGGGCAAGGCCATTTCAGAGCAAACCATTTCCAAATTTATAGCACACTGCATCCATTTCTGCTACAAACACCATGGAAAACCTACCCCACAGGGGATCAGAACTCATTCCACTAGGGCTTACCTCTACCTTTGCAACATTTCTCAGGGGAGTCCCTAACAGGGACATCCTGGAAGTTGCAATCTGGATTTCTGTGTACACCTTCACCAAGCATTACCACTATCTTTTCTAAATCCATAACTGGATTTGCTACAGCAGTCTTACAAGGCCTGCTAGCCAGCCCCAACACTTATTGACTGCCTCCACCCTTCGTCAGCTTTAGGAGGCAACCCAAGTGTGATGACTGCAACAGTGAAACACGAAGAACATAGTACAGTTGTGTGTACTTAACGTAAATGTAGATGGAGTGTATTCACTGTTGCAGTCCTGGTTTCCCTCCCACCAGCCCCTTGGCTTTTTCTATACTTTCTACCTATTCTCTTCTTGGCCATATTTTATGGCAGGGGTATTTACTTTTACTGGAGGTGTTCCACACCAGGTAATAGCTTCCTATTTGGGGGCTCCTGACTTTTGAGGAAAGAAAAACTGATGTAATGGGCATCTGCTGCATGTTTTATACCCCTGACGTCATGGAAGAGGAGACCGTATCTGATGCAGAAATCCCAAGACTCTGGTATTTGGGCTGACTGAGGGCTACCTGCAGACAGATAACCCAAGTGTGATGGCTGCAACTGTGAATACACTACATTTTTGCTAAGTGTACACAACTGTACTTTTCCTCTTGTGGTGATTCAGCAGGGATTTGGATACCTTCTCACCTCTAGTCTTAGTAGTTTTATTATTTTTAATCCTCCCTTTGTGATGCAGGATCCAGCTTTTTCTTCATTAATGTTTACCTGGCAGCAATATCTGATTTCCATCAAAGGTTTAACTTCCAGTAACCTGGTTGTACTGATTTGTAAGGATTTTCTGAAAGTTATCTTAATACTCCAGGCACTTGTCAAGGAGACTCTTCCTCCTTGGGGCCATGAATTTTATGGAAAACTTTTTAGTTGCCATCACTTCAGTTGTGTTTAAAGGCCTTTTAATGTAGTCCTCCTTATGTGGTATTCACTACGTGATTACCAGTCCTTCCTTCATGACTAGAATAGAATCCCAGATAAATTTCAGCACATCTTCCAGTGTTCTTTCCCCAGTATTCTAACAGTAGGGAATATTCTCTACATTGCCTAGAAATTGATAGAGAACTTCAGATGTTAAGTTTTCCTATCTCTCCTTCGTTCTTGCTGTTTGGGTTCAGAGCTGATCCTCTGCTCCGACTCTGCCTACTTCTAGAGCTCGAGAGCTATGTACTGGCTCGAGGCTAACCCTTATCCCAGAATGCCCAGCGTCAGCTACCCAGATCTCGTTTGCCGCTTCAGCTGCGAGGTTGCATCATTACTGGCTCAGGCTTAGTATAGTTTTTTCTATGATTATAATTGTTTATTCTTAAAATTTGTCAAGTTTTTGTCTAGATATAGTTCTTTATCCCCTATCGCCTTTCCTGTGTGTGTTGTAGCTATGCTGGCCACCGTCCCATGTCTCGCAGGCCTTCCGTTTCCCCTGAACTCATTTAAATTAGAGAGCCCCCCCCCCCCCCCCTTAGGACAGCCATTTAAATTAGAGGCTCTCCTTTCTGTTCCTTAACTGTATTAAAAAAAAACTATTTTAGTATAGTAGTGTAACATGTCTAAAGAGGCCAAATTTTCTGGCTTCAAAAAGTGTGACTCATGCTGTCAGAAAATGTCTCTGACTGATGGACACACTAGCTGTGTTTATTGTTTAAGGGCTGTGCACCTGCAGGACTCCTGCTCTCTGTCATGCATTTAGTCCAAGGGTCCTGTAGCAGTGCAAAAACAAATTAATCCTTCGAGGATTATTGAAACCACAGGATTCTCCGGCTAAAGGTCCTCAGCCAGTGAAATCCTCAGTGTCTGTCAAGCCGTCGTCTCCATCCTCTGAACAGACTCCTGGGCTTGAAGAACCAAGTTTGTCGGTACCGACTAGCATCGAAACGTCATCTCCTCCCTCTGCTCCAACTGCCACCTCGGAGCTGTCTATGAGCCACAAGCAAGCAAAGTCTCCTTCATTGGAGACTATCTGCTCGGTGCCACAGTCACCCTTATTAGGAAGTGAACGCAGTCATCGCTCTTCATCCCACTCCTCTCGATCCTCCAGGTTATCGGATCAAGACGTGGAGAGAGAAGTCAGCAGGTTGTTTAAATCACAGGCCCTTGCGAAATTACTTTCCAGCCCACCTCAGCTGGTTGCTGCTCTGTCTGCCTCCATCTCCAATGTTCATCGTGTTACCCTGCTGCAGTCGTCACACTTGGGTTATCCTGCCGTCAGGTGGTCCCGCAGTCGGCCTGAATTCCAAAGTCTTGGTCCGGCATCGGTTGCTGTCGCTTCTTCCCTGACGTCAGTGCGCCAGGGGGTATACAAGAGGCATCCAACGCTATTTTCTTCAGTCTTTCTTGCCGCGCGGTGCCCGAAGCAGAAGCAGTTCGCAAGTGCCAGTCGGCCGACACCTGAGATTTTCGAATCGAATTTCAGTCCGAAGTCTTCAAAGCTAAGTACCCCATTGGGGAACCTTTTCTTGTCTCAGTCTGATGTCAGAAAAAGTTAACAATTGTATTTCTTGTGGGAATCAAATACCTCATAAGGACTTTCATTCTTATTGTATACCTTGCCTAGGCCCAGACCACGACATCACTGGTTGTCTGTTTTGTGCTAGGTTTAATAAGCGAACTATAAATCGACGCTTTGATTTCGCACAACACTACTTCAGTAGGAAATTTAATTACACTATGCCGTCGGAGCAACCGACTACCGGCATACATAAAAAACGCAAAGATAAAGACAGGCAGTTGGAAAATGCTGACAGTATATGCCTTTCCTCCATTGCCCCTTCTCACAAAGGTGCTGCTGAAAGTCAGGATGGAGAGACCTCAAATGATACTCATTGCCCTGGACTGGCCACGCCAGCACTGGTACCCACTACTAAGGAACATGGCCCAGGGCCCATCGTGGACTTTACCACAAATTGCTCATCTACTCGCACAGCAAGGCAGTCAGATTCTACACAGCCAGCTCAAAACCTTAAATTTGGCTGCATGGCACATCACCTAAGCAACCAGCCAGCCCCTCTTTCACAAGCTGTTAGGGATGTCATTCTGGAGGCCAGGAGGCCCAGCACCAGGAAAGCCGACTCAGACAAATGGAAAAGATTTTGCGCCTGGAACCAAGCTAAAGGTCCAAGTACCCTTCAGCCGGACATGCTTCAGATTCTACAATATTTAACTGAGATGTTACACAAAGGACTTTCTTTTTCATCTATTAAAATCCACGCCTCAGCTATTTCAGCTTGCTACAACACGGATCCTCCCTTATTTTCACATCTACTTCTAAGGCAGTATCTCAGAGGGGCAAAAACACTAGGCCTCCCAGGAGAGCGCCATCACCAACTTGGGACCTAAATTTTGTTCTGGAAAAACTTACGCTGCCAGCTTTCTCAGCTGACTTAGTTTGTATCATGGAAGACTGCCCTGCTGCTAGCAATTACTTCAGCCAGAAGAATCTCAGAGCTACAGGCACTAATGGCAGTAGAGCCTTTCCTCATTTTTCATCTAGACAGAGTTCTCTACGAACTAATCCCTCCTTTATGCCAAAGGTGGTATCCAGGGTGGCTCCAAATCAAACCATCCACTTAACCACCTTCTTTCCAAATCCACAGAACAAAGGAGAAAGGCTCCTGCGTTCCTTGGACATAACACAGGCACCTGCATTACTACTTGGACAAAACTAAGGATTTCAGAAAATCTGACCAACTTTTTGTATCCTATGCTACAGCATCACAAGGAAAGGCAGTCTCAAAACAGAACATTTCCAAATGGATGGGACATTGCATACGTTTTTGCTGCACCCATCAAGGGAAACCAGTTCTTGCTAACATAAGGCCCCACTCCACCAGGGCAGCAGCTACATCTACAGCCTTCCTCAGGGGGGTGCCAACCAAGGATATTCTGGAAGCTGCAACTTGGAGTTCAGTACACACCTTCACCTAACACTATCACTTTACTGTAAGACTAGAGCCGGCTTCGCCACTGCAGTTTTGCAGGGCCTTCTAGCCCCCTCTAACCCTGTTTGACTCTACCTCCCATCCTTAGCTTTGGGGTTCTACCCAAGTGTGATGACTGCAGCAGGGTAACATGATGAACATAGTACAGTTTTGTACCTACCATAAGTGTAGATATTCGAGTGTATACCCTGCTGCAGTCCAGGTTACCCTCCCTCCATCCCCTCTGACCTAACGAAAACCTTTCAGTACCTTAAAATCTGATACAACCTTTGTGGTGTATTTGCTTATAGCTGGAGGGATGTGTTGTTTGTGCTAAGCTTTTATTATTGGTACTACCTACTGACAATCTTTTGGGGGGCACCTGACATCTGGGGCAAGAAAAACTGAAGAAAATGGCGTCGGATGCCTCTTGTATACCCCTGGTGCACTGACGTCAGGGAAGAAGCGACAGCGACCAACGCCGGACCAAGACTTTGGAATTCGGGCCGACTGCGGGACCGCCTGATGGCAGGATAACCCAAGTGTGATGACTGCAGCAGGGTATACACTCGAATATCTACATTTATGGTAGGTTCAAAACTGTACTTTCCTCCTCTGACTACACTTAGTTCGGAGCCGGAGACCATGGCCGTGCTGATAAGTAGAACCGACCTTGCTGATCACCTCCTCTTCGGTTCTCTCGTAGACTCTGATCACCTCGATTGTTCCGTCCATCGAAGGATCTGGGTGCCGAAGCGCTTTCGTAGACTCCGAGGGGGGAAGTGCTATCAGTCCCTTGTCTGACCCCGCTCTCCCTCTGGGAGCTTCAACGCAGGTGAGCTCTGCTACCACATCTGCCTCAGAGCCATCATTCTCGGCACGGAGAAAGACTCCAGTCTCACCGGAGCTTTCTTTGCCTCGTGATCGTGATGACTTCCAGGTCATGCGGAGTGTGCTGTCCCCTGAAGCAGCCCCTATTATCAGCCCCATCGGCTCCTTCTCTTGTGGTGCCTGTGTCAACTTCTGCTCCTCCGGCCCAGAAGCTTAGGGAACCTATGCCCCCGGACACCCATTGGGTGATCCCTCTTCTTCCAAGGCCTCCCCTGATCACTCATAGGAGCCTCCTTGGAAGAAGTGCAAGAAGGAAGCACTTAAACTCCCCTGAGTCTGTCACCTCAGATACAGACCTGGATGAATCGGAATGGTTCCCAGGTTCCCCTCTGAAGATGTTTCCTTTTCGGACATCCTTGAAATGCTTAGGCAAAGGGGTGGCTGGTCTTCCCTAGCCCCTACCGAGGATGAGTCTGTTTATTTGGAGGCATTCGATTCCCGACCCTCCACTTCCTGGGTGTCTCCACCTTTTGAGCCACTCATATCGGCAGTGGCTCAAAAGGCTTGGTCAGCTCCAGATTTTGTGGAACCTACTCCGAGGAGACCAAATAAGTTCATAACAGCCCCCCAGGACAAACAGTTTATCTCTAAAGGTTTGCCAGTTGATGCCATGGTGGTAACAGCAGCCACAAAGAAAGAGCAGAAACTTCATCTGTCCATCCACCAAAGAGTCTATGACGATGGACAGATATGGGAAGCGAATGTTTTCCTCTGCGACCTTCTCAGTGAGGTCCCTGAATATTCTCTCTCATTTTGCACGACTTCAAAGGGATCTCCTAAAAGAGCTTGGCGATGTCTTACAAGATCCTACAGCTGAGGGAGCATCAGCCAAAATAGCGTCCCAGCTTGCGACTCTTAATTCTATAGTCAACTCCTCCATGAAGCTGATTTCTTATGCAGCCGATGGAGCGAGCAGAGCCACAGATACAGGAGTGGCTGTCAGGAGATGTGCTTGGCTGCGGCTGTGTCATTTTCCAGAACCTTTTCGGGGGTCCTTCACAAATACTCCCTTAGATGGCTCCCCACTTTTTGGGCCTCGAATGAAAGGCACGCTTACCAGGTGCAAGCAGGAAGGCAAGACTCACTCTGCTGTGGGAGTCCATTTTTCCATTCCTAATAGACCTTATTCCAAAGGTCAGAAGGGTGGAAAGATGTGGTTTCGGAAGTCCCAGGGACCCCTTGCCTGACACACGTGGTGATTTTTTTTTCCCCAGGGGCAGACGGGAAACAACAACAGTGGCAGACGCCGCCCTCGTGGCAGAGGGGGACCGCAAAATCAGGGTGAAAGAGAAACTTTCTCTGCCAAACCCTTCCAGCATCCCTGATGGGTTGCCCGACTGCTCACCTCTGGAGACAGTCGGTGGAAGACTTTCCCTGTACCCAAAAGCTTGGCAAAATATAACGAGACAAGTGGGTACTATTTGTCATATCCGGAGGTTACAAAATCCCCTTTCATCAACCCCCTCAAGTCAAAAAAGTTAATCCCAGATGTCCCACCCAATCTAAGGGATCAAGCAGATGTTAGTGTTACCCTGCTGCAGTCATCACACTTGGGTCATCCTGTCATCAGGCAGTCCCGCAGTCTGCCGGACTTCCAAAGTCTTGGTCCGTCGTCGGTTGCTGTCGCTTCTTCCCTGACGTCAGTGCGCCAGGGGGTATATATAATGCATCCAATGCCATTTTCTTCAGTCTTTCTTGCCGTGTGGTGCCCGAAACAGTTTGCAAGTGCCGGTCGGCAGACTCCTGAGATTTTCAAAGTCGAATTTCAGATACGAAGTCTTCAGTAAAGCTAAGTACCCCGTTGTGGAACCTTTTCTTCCCACAGACCGATGTCAGAAAAAGTTAACAATTGTATTTCTTGTGGGAAGTAAATACCTCATAAGGATTTTCATTCTTACTGCATACCTTGCCAAGGCCCAGACCACGACGTCACTGGTTGTCGTTTTTGTGCTAGGTTTAATAAGCGTACTATAAAAAGACACTTTGATTTCGCACAACACTACTTAGGTATAAAATTTAACTAACTACACAATGCCGTCGGAGCAACCGACTACCGGCATGCACAAAAAACGCAAGGATAAGGACAGGCAGCTTAGACCCAAGCCAAACTCCAAGGCCTCTGCTGGTCCGGTCTCTGGTTCACCGGTCTTCAGTGATGCTCCGACGCAACCCCTGACTACCGCAGATCTGGAACCCGAGACCGCTTTGAAGCTTTTGGTGGAGAGTACTAGGCCGACGCAGCCATTTTGTTTAGCCCCTACCGACGACACTGCTGAAAGAGATGGTGCTGCAGAAACACCTTCGGTTTCTGAAGGTGTCTTCAGACAGACTACGGTCACCATAAAAACGTATCCTAAGATTAAGATTCCTGTTAAACCTAAAAAG
The DNA here is from genome assembly GCF_019279795.1 of Protopterus annectens. NCBI lineage: Eukaryota > Metazoa > Chordata > Ceratodontiformes > Protopteridae > Protopterus > Protopterus annectens. Next base: position 338,553,112 of record NC_056736.1, read on the forward strand.
ACTGCACTTTTGTCTCCAGTTCAAGGCCCCATGCCTAAGAAACAGATGCTCAAAATGGCTGAAGAATTGATCTCTTTAATCAGGGGTTCCCAACCCCCACCCGACAAAAGGCCTAGACAAGAGGAAGATTATGCCTCCTCTGATCAAGTGTCTATTTCCTCAGGCTCCTCTGAGGACCAAGATAACTCCTTCTCCCCTTATGAAGATTCTGATGCTGAGGATTCTATTCCCTCACCTTCTCCTCCTGAAGACTACTCCTTTGGGGAAACTTTGTACACTGAGGGAACATTTTCACTGGGAAGGTCAGGACTACTCTGACTCAAAGAAAAGGCTCAGAGAGTTTCTTTTACTCCCCCAGCACAGACCACTTGCCATCCCCCCAGTTTTCGACATTGTGGATGATGTTTACTTAGAATCCGGTTTGAATCCAGATTCTCTGCCTCCTGCTTCAGCTAAACCTGACAGATACTATAGAGTGCCTGATTCCCACAAATTCCTTTATAAAAGCCATGTTGCTGATTCAGAGACTATCTCCCAGGGTCCCAAAGGGGCTAAGGCTTCTATGGCAAAAATTCCTGTACCCTCTGAAAGGGACTCCAGAGCACTAGACAGGTGGGGGAAAAAGGTTTACACCTCAGTCACTCTAGCTATGAGGGCACTAAATTGCCAATTTCACATGCTAAAATATCAGCAATTTCTAATGTCATGTCTCAGTTAAAACAAAAAAATGAGCACACTTCCTCAACAGCCTGAATTGAAAGAAATGCAGGATCTGTTGCATGCAACTGAACAGGTGGGCAAGCATACTTTACAATGTGGGTTTGATTCTTTGGAGGCTTCCTGCAGAGCAGCTGTCGCTGGGTCTGTTATAGGCATGATTGGTTAAAGGAACAAACTCTGCTTGATCCTGTTAAAGCAAAGATTCTAGATGCTCCCTTACAGCAGGATGTTCTTTTTGGAGTTAAAGCAGAAATCTTCTTAAAGAAAATGGAGGATAAGGCAAAATCTATGCAGACAGTCAAAGATTTTCTACAGGTACAGCCCCCTCGCTTCAGCAGAAATTGGCCAACAAAAAATTGGTCCTTTCCAGCTAGTGACAGACCACAGAGGGGTAAATACAGACGTTCAAGAGGCAGAGGACAACCACAAGCCCAGTACCAACCTCGCAATGGGGCACTGCGACCCAGAAGGGAGGAGAAGGCAGGTCCCAAACTACCAGAAGGCAAACTCAATGACTTGCGCCTCATCTGGCCAAGCAACACTCTCTTGGCAGCCCCCTTGGGAGGAAAACTCGCACTTTTTTCAGACAACTGGCACATTGTCACAAAGGACAAATGAGTCCTAGACATAATTTCACGAGGATACAGATTCCATTTTCACACCTTGCCAATGAAAAGAGGAATGCCAAACCTGCCACAAAATCAATGGGCAGAGGCACAAAAACAAATTACAGCTCTCATGGACATGAGAGCCATTCAACTGGTACCTACACGAGAGCAAGGCCAAGGAATTTTACTCAAGACTCTTTCTAGTTCCCAGAAAGGACAATGCCTGGAGAACAATTCTGGACCTTTCAATTCTAAACACCTTACAAGTACCCAAATTCAAGATGCTAACACTACAGCAGCTTCTTCCCATGTTGGGCAAGAAAGCATGGCTAATAACGTTAGACCTCAAGGAGGCATACCTGCATGTCCCTATCGGACAAAGTTGCAGAAGATACCTCTGTTTCATTGCAGGTTCAACCCATTACCAATTCTCTGCACTGCCCTTTGGCTTATCTACTGCGCCCAGGGTCTTCACAAAATGCCTGGCACCAGTAATTGCATACTGCAGACAGAGGAATTCAAATATACCCATACCCGGACGACTGCCTCATCCAAGCAGAAAGCAAGGACATTCTCTTACAACATCTGGCTTTTGTAAAACCTCTTCTAAGTTGCTTGGGGTACACAGTAAACGAAAAGAAATCAAAACTAAGTACCCTCACAAAATATGACATTCCTGGGTGCCAGCTTGAATACAACGGCCCAGAAGGCTTATCTGACGCCAGACAAACAACAACTGACTCAATATTTCAAAACAATGGCAACAAAGACCCAACTACCTGCAAGAAAAATTCTGCATCCGTGGGCTTCATGGCATCTTGCATACTACTAATACCATTTGCAAAGCTGCATATGAGGAAATTACAGTGGTACCTAAAAAGCGTATGGTCTCAATACAGCCACAGCTTGGACACAATGATATCTCTCATTCCCTGCCTACAACAGGGGTTTCTATGGTGGTCACAGGCATGTCACCTCAACAAGGGTCAGCCTTTCACCTTGCCCCCAGCCAGGCAAACTGTGACAATAGATGCATCGGACTACGCCTGGGGGGCACACATGGCAGGACAGTGTGTTCAAGGCGTGTATGGACTTCAGATCAAAGGAATCTGCACATCAATCAAAAAGAGAAGTTAGCTGTACAGAATGCTCTGACAGCCTTCAAGAATTTATTGCATCCAGGACAACTTACAATAAGGACGGACAACACCACAGTAATGTGGTACATAAACAAGGGTGTACACACTCCTACCTTCTATGCAGGCAAGCAATGACCTTGTGGAACACAGCTCTGGCTTACCAAGTTCAGTTACAAGCTCAATTCCTGCCAGGAAAAAAGAACACATTGGCAGACGACCTCAGCAGAAACATCATGGATCCCCACGAGTGGAAACTGGATCCACAAGTATTTGCAATGATAACTCAAAAATGGGGCCTTCCAGACATAGACCTGTTTGCCAGTCCTCAAAACTATCAACTAACAATATTTTGTACAAGGACACTTCACAATCAAGCTTGGAAAGTGGACGCGCACTCATTCAGTTGGAAAAACCTGACAGTATATGCCTTCCCTCCATTGCCTCTCCTCACAAAGGTGCTTCTGAAAGTCAGAAAAGAGAGACCACGACTGATGCTCATAGCCCCAGACTGGCCACGCCAGCACTGGTACCCACTATTGAGGAATATGGCCCAGGGCCCACCTTGGATTTTACCACAAATTGCCCATTTGCTCACAAAACAAAACAATCAAATTCTTCACAGCCAGCTCAAAACCTTAAATCTGGCTGCATGGCAAATCACCTAAGCATCCAGCCAGCTCCTCTTTCCCAAGCAGTTATGGATGTTATTCTGGAAGCTAGGAGGCCCAGCACCAGGAAGGCCTTTTCGGACAAATGGAAAAGGTTTTGCGCCTGGAACCAAGCTAAAGGCCAAAACGCACTTCAGCCTCACTTGCCTCAAATTCTACAGTATTTAACTGAGATGTTGCACAAAGGACTTTTTTTTCTTCCACTAAAATCCATGCATCAGCTATTTCAGCCCACTACAACACGGATCCACCCTTATTTTCACATCCACTTCTAAGGCAGTTCCTCAGAGGGGCAAAAAACATTGGGACCCCCAGGAGAGCACCTACACCAACATGGGACCTCAATTTTGTTCTGGAAAAACTTACGCTACCTCCCTTTGAACCAGCTTTCTCTGCAGATCTACAGTTTCTATCATGGAAGACTGTCCTGCTGCTAGCAATAACTTCAGCTACAAGAGTCTCAGAGCTGCAGGCACTAATGGCAGTGGAACCTTTCCTCATTTTCCATCAAGACAGAGTTTCTCTATGAACTAATCCTTCCTTCATGCCTAAGGTTGTTTCCCGTGTGGCTTTAAATCAAACCATCCACTTACCCACCTTCTTCCCAAATCCACAGAACAAAGGAGAAAGACTCCTGCATTCCTTGGACATTCACAGGCAATTTCATTACTACTTGGATAAAACTAAGGTTTTCAGAAAATCTGATCAGCTCTTTGTATCGTATGCTACAGCTGCACAAGGGAAGGCTATATCAAAACAAACCATTTCCAAATGGATAGGACATTGCATTCGTTTTTGCTATACCCATCATGGAAAACCAGTTCCTGCTACCATTAGGCCCCACTCTACCAGGGCAACAGCTACATCTATAGCCTTCCTCAGGGGGGTTCCAACCAAGGAGATTTTGGAAGCTGCAACTTCCAGTTCAGTACACATCTTTACCAAACACTATCACTTACCACTTTACTCTAAGACTAGAGCTGGCTTCGCCACTGCAGTTCTGCAGGGCCTTCTAGCCTCCTGTAACTCTCTATAACTCCTCCCACCCATCCTTAGCTTTGGGATTCTACCCAAGTGTGATGACTGCAGCAGGGTAACATGATGAACATAGTACAGTTTTGTACCTACCATAAATGTAGATGTTCGAGTGTACACCCTGCTGCAGTCCAGGTTACTCTCCTTCCATCCCCTCTGATCTAACTGGCTAAGTCTCTACAATACCTTCCTGATGTATTTGCTTATAGCTGGAGGGATTTAGTATTTGTGCAAAAATTACTTAATTTGGTACTAATTACTGACCAGCTTTTTGGGGGCCCCTGACATCTTTGGCAAGAAAAACTGAAGAAAATGGCGTTGGGTGCATTATATATACCCCTGGCGCACTGACGTCAGTGAAGAAGCGACAGCAACCGATGCCGGGCCAAGACTTTGGAATTCCGGCCGACTGCAGGTCCGCCTGACGACAGGATGACCCAAGTGTGATGACTGCAACCGGGTGTACACTCGAACATCTACATTTATGGTAGGTACAAAACTGTACTTTATTCAAGTTTCAAAACTGCTAGAAAAAAGAGCCATTCAGGAAGTCTCCGCAGACCAACTGGGATCCGGAACTTACTCAAGATTCTTTTTAGTACCAAAAAAGACAGGGGACTGGAGAACAATGCTGGATCTCAGCAGATTGAACAAATCTATACAAAAAGAAAAGTTCTGGATGGTAACACTTTAGTCCATTCTCCCCTTTCTTGGTCAGGACAACTGAATGTGCTTTATAGATCTTCAGGATGCATACTACCATATCAAAAATGGACAGACACTCCAGGAGATTTCTTCGCTTCCGGGTAGGAGCCAATCATTATCAGTTCAGAGTGCTGCCCTTTGGTCTCACTACAGCCCCCAGGGTTTTCACCAAATGTATGGCAGCAATCATGGCTCACCTGAGACGTCAAGGATTCCAGGTGTTTCCCTATCTAGACGACTGGCTCCTAACTGCTACCACCAGGCATCAACTCTTAGCGGCACGGGATTATACAATATCAGCCTGCACCCAAATAGGCCTTTGTTGCCCTGTCAGTCTATTACATGTATAGGAACAGAATTAAACACAAAACAGATATTTGCAAGGTTACCTCAAGAAAGAGTTTTCTCTATTCGCCAACAAGTGCCATTTCTAATGCAGAGCAGAAAGATCCAAGTCAAACATGTCCTGCAAGTTCTAGGCTCCATGGCAGCTGCTATTCTTTTTGTACCATTAGCTCGTTACCACATGAGAGTCCTTCAGTGGCTTCTCTTCACGCAGTGGTCCTTCCAGGAACTTCCCATGTCTCACATGATCCTGATTACAGAAATATGCAAAAGACACCTCTCTCTGTCGATGGTCTCCCCACTGGTGACTCGAGGCAGACCTTTCATTCAACCCCCTCCAGTAGCCACAGTTACCACGGACGCCTCCCTGATAGGGGGGGGGGGGCATTATCTAGGCATGTGGCAATCTCACGAGTACCATCTGCATATCAATGTCCTGATGATGAGAGTGGTGCTCCTAGCGTTGCAAGCTCTTGAAGACTCTCTTCCTTCCGGGACTATTGTGATCCAAACAGACATGTCAGTTGTGTGGTACATCAACAAGCAGGGCGGGACCAGGTCCTACCCCTTGTGTCAAGAAGCACTCTGGCTATGGCAATGGGCGATTTCCTCCCAACGATGTTCGTGTTTCACTGTTGTAGTCATTACACTTGGGTTATCCTGCTGCCGGGCTACCCTCAGTTGGCCTGAATTCCAAAGTCCTGGTCCGGTGTCTGTTGCTGTCGCCTCTTCCCTGACGTCAGTGCGCCAGGGGTATATAAGATGCAGCCGATGCCATTTTCTTCTGTCTTTCTTGCTGCGCGGTGCCCGAAGCAAAAGCAGTCAGCAAATGCCAGTCGGCCAACTCCAGAGATTTTCGAAATCGAATTTCAGAACCGAAGTCTTCAGTAAAGCTAAGTACCCCGTTGGGGAAACTTTTTCTTGCTCCAGACCAATGTCAGTAAAAGTTAACAATTGTATTGCTTGTGGGAAGCAAATACCTCATAAGGATTTTCACTCTTACTGTATTCCTTGCCTAGGCCCTGACCACGACGTTGCTAGGTGTAAGTTTTGTGCTAGATTCAACCAACGCACTATTAAGTGTCTGTCTGATTTTGCCTTACATTACTTTGGCCGAAGGTTTAACTACATAATGCCGTTGGAGCAACCGACGACCTGAATTCATAAAAAAATGCAAAGACAAAGAAAAGGACAAGCATCCTAGGTCCAAAACCGACGACAAAGCCTCTTCTAGGCCAGTCGCCGGTTCTCAGTGAAGCACTTTCGCAGCCCCTGACACCCGCTACCTCAGAGCCACAGGCCACCTCAGACTCCCACGTGGAAACAACTAGGCCTCTGGAAACTCAAGGTATTGGGCCTACGGAAACTATTCCCTCAGATGGGTCCAGAGCTTCTGAGGGTGTTTTAAGACCTTCACAACTTACTATCAAGTCCACTTCAGCAGCCAAGGCAAAGTCTAAAACACCATTAAAGACAAAGAAACAAGTACAGCATTCTCCTGGACAGTCATCCATGCCAAAGAAACAGGTGCTTAAAATGGCCGAAGACCTAATTACTTTGATAAGCGGTTCCCATCCCCCTCCTGATAGAAGGCCTAGGCAAGACACTGACTCCTCTGACCAGGTTTCTGTTTCCTCCGATTCCTCTTCAGAACAGGGATATTCTCTTCCTCCCTATGAGTACTCTGATGCTGAAGAATCTATCCCTTCAGCCTCTCCTCCTGAGGATTACTCTTTTGTGGGAAACCCTGCACACCATGAGGGAGCATTTCCATTGGGAGAGCCAGGAATATTCATAATCCAAGAAAAGGCTCAGACTTTCTTTTACTGCCTCAGCACAGGCCCCTTGCCATTCCCCTGTACTAGATATTGTTTGTTTTTTCTGAATCCAGTTTGTCTCCTGATTCATTACCCCCTGCACCAGTCAAGCCAGATAGATACTACAGGGTCTCAGACTCTCATAAATTTATTTATAAAAACCCTGCTGCTGACCCAGAAACAATTTCTCAGGGTCCCAAAGGGGTCAAGGCCTCCACTGCAAAAAACCCTGTTCCCTCTGATCGGGATTCTAGAGTATTAGATAGATGGGGGGGGGGAGTTTACACTACTTCTAATTTAGCTGTAAGGGCTTTAAACTGCCAGTTTAACATACTTAAATATCAACAATACCTAATGTCTTTGCTAAATCAGAAAATGCTTACAAGCTCAGGATGTCCTGACAATAAGGAAATGCAGGATTTATTGCATGCAGCTGAACAAGTGGGAAAGCATACTCTGCAATGTGGTTTTGATTCATTAGAGGCTTCTTGCAGAGCCGCAGTTGCAGGCTGTGTCATTCGAAGGCATGCTTGGTTAAAAGAACAGAGTTTACCTGATCATGTTAAAACAAAATTATTGGATGCTCCATTACAGCATGATACTTTGGTGTTAAGGCAGAAGTGTTAAAGAAAATGGAGGATAAAGCAAAATCAATGCAGACAGTAAAGGAATTCTTACAGGTATAGCCACCTAGATTTAGCAGGAACTGGCCTTCAAAGAATTGGTCCTTTCCAGTGTCAGGCCACAGAGGCAGATACAGACGCCCAAGAGGCAGATCTCCGCCACAAGGCTCTTACAGACCTAAACAATGGGGTGCTTCAGCCCCCAAAGGTGGAGAAGACAAATCACAACCTTATAGGAAACAGTCCCAATGACTTCCCTCTACAAAAGCCAAGCACTTACCTTTTGACAGCACCCTTAGGGGGAAAACTAGCACTTTTCTCACAAAATTGGCACATGATCACCCAGGACAAATGGGTACTGAATATTGTTTCGCAGGGTTACAGGTTCCACTTTCACACCTTACCAAGGTCAAAAGGTATGCCAGACCTGCCACAAAACCAATGGGCAGAGGCACAAAAACAAATTTCTGCTCTCATGGACATGAGAGCTCTTCAAAACGTACCACAGCAAGAACAGGGGCAAGGATTTTACTCAAGACTTTAATTGGTACCCAGAAAGGACAGAGCCTGGAGACCAACACTGGACCTGTCAATTCTAACTAAATACTTTCCTGGATGTTCCAAAATTCAAAATGTTGACACTGAAGCAACTTCTACCCATGCTGGCCGAGAAGGTTTGGCTAGTTAGTTTGGACCTCAGAGGCATACCTGCATGTCCCAATCAGACAATCTTGCAGAAGATACCTCAGATTCATAGCTGGCTCAATGCATTACCAATTCTCTGCACTGCCCTTTGGCTTATCTACTGCACCCAGGGTCTTCACAAAATGCCTAGCACCAGTAATTGCAATTTGCAGACAAAAAGGAATTCAAATATATCCGTACTTGGACGACTGCCTTATTCAAGCAGAGAGCAAGGAAATTCTACTAAAGCATCTGGCGTTTGTAAAAGAATTACTAATTTGCATAGGGTACACAGTAAACGAAAAGAAATTAAAACTAGTGCCCTCTCAAGAGATAATATTCCTGGGTGCAAGCTTAAATACAACTACCCAGATGGCTTATCTCCCGCCAGACAAGCAATGGCAACTGACTCATTACTTTCAAATAATGGCAACAAAGACCCAGCTACCTGCAAGAAAAATTCTGCAGGATTTGGGCTTCATGGCATCTTGCATTCTGCTAATTCCATATGCAAGACTGCATATGAGGAAGCTATCATTAGCAGACTGGAGTCCCGCTGTGGTGACCCCTAACCGGGAGAAGCTGAAAGACACAGCAACAATGGTAACTAAAAAGTGTTTGGATTCAGCATTGCCACAGCCTGGAAACAATAATAACTCTTATTCCCTGCCTGCAACAGGAGTTTCGATGGTGGGCACTGGGCTGATGTCCTTCATGGATGCATCTGCAGTCATAACAAATGGGTTGTCCTGTCGTCAGGCAGCCCTTCGGTCGGCCGGATTCCAAAGTCTGGGTCCGGCTTCGGCTGATGTCGCACTTCACCCGACGTCATCTCTGCTGGTCTTCGGGTATAAAGGCATCAGCCGATGCCATTTTCCTCAGTCTTTCTTGCCGCGCCAAGCAGAAGCTGTTCGCAAGTGCCGGTCGGTCAGATCCAGAGATTACTACTACCGAATACTACCAAGACTTCTAAAAGCTAAGTACCCGTTGGGGACTCTTTCTTGCCTCAGCCGATGTCAGAAAAAGTCAATAACTGTTTAACTTGTGGGAAACAAATACCTCATAAAGATTTCCACTCTTACTGTCTGCCTTGCTTAGGCCCAGACCACGACGTAGCAGCCTGTTCGGCCTGTGCTTCCTTCAACCGACGAACGCTTAGGCGTCGGTTGGAGTTTGCTGAACAGTTTTTCGGCTCAGATTTTGCGTACGTTATGCCATCGGATCCTCCGACTACTCAAATTGTTAAAAAACGCAAAGAAAAAGACCGACACTCGCGGTCCGCGGTTTCGGCCGAAACCACGGTTAAGCAAGCCGCGAGTGTCTCGGTTTCGGCCGAAACCGAGAAAACTGGTCAATCTTCGGCCGAATCCATGACTACTACTGAGGCTCCTGCTACCTTACCTGAATCGGCCTCAGAAATTTTGCCTACAACTGTGGTTCCTAGTGATTTATCAGACACCATCCCTTTGGATGTCTCTACCCCAGCACGTGGTGCTGCCAGGCCTCCTGCAGCCATGTCTATTAAGGCCTTTGCCAGGGCTAAAGCAGCCAAATCTGCTAAATCAGTGCCTGTTAAACCCCCTCACACAGGCCCACTTCTAGTTCACAAATGCTTACTCTGGCAGAAGATTTAATATCCTTAATTAGGGATCCCAATCTCACCCAGACAGGGCCTCTCATCCCCAGAAAAGAGACCTAGAGCAGAGCCCCCAAGCCAGTGTCCTCTGATGATTCTATGGATGACTCAGACATTACAGACCAGCCAGAGGCTCCTTTTTCCAATTATGAAGATTCCGATGCTGAAGAATCCATTCCAGCTGCCTCTCCACCAGAGGAATTTTCCTTTGGGGAATCCTTACATGCCATGAGAGAACAATTCCAATGGCAGGGACAAGATTTCTCAGATTCAAGAAAAAGGCTTAGGACTTTTCTGCACTTACCACAACATAGGCCCTTAGCTATACCTCCTGTTCTGCCTGTTGTGGACGATGCATTTAATGATGTCTGCACTGCTCCTGATTCCTTACCTCCAGCCCCTGCCAAACCAGATAGATTTTGCAGGGTGCCAGACACTCATCACCACCTATACAAGGCCCCACTTGCAGACCCCGAAACTATATCCCAGGGGCCTAAGGCAGTAGCCTCGACCACAGCAAAAAACCCTATCCCCTCTGAAAGGGAATCCAGGTCCTTAGAGAGATGGGGGGAAAAAGTTTACACCTCTGCTTCTCTCTCAGCTAGAGCTTTAAACTGTCAGTTTCACATGATCCAATACCAAGAGTTTATGCTTGATCAGTTAACTCAAAAACTGTCCTCTGATGAATCTTTAGATAAGAAATATGTATTAGAAATGGTGAATAACATCCAACAGGTTAGTAACCATTCCTTAAAATGTGGCTATGATGCACTGGAGGCTTCATTTAGATCAGCCATGACTGGCACAGTGATAAGAAGGCATGCATGGTTGAAAGAACAGGTCTTACTGGATCATGTTAAAGCAAAGCTATTAGATGCTCTTATGGATAAGGCCAGTCTATTTGGGGAACCTGCCCAGCAGGTAATGAAGAAAATGGAAGAAAAGGCAAAATCTGTACAAACAGTTAAAGATTTCTTACAGGTTCAGCCCCCAAGGTTTAGCAGGAACTGGCCTGCCAAAAATTGGTCCTTTCCTGACTCCACAAGATCCCAAAGGGGCAGGAATAGACGCTTTAGGGGCAGAAATCAATCCAGAGGAGGTGCCTACAGAGGACGACAGTGGCAAGGCAATAACCGAGGCACAAACACAACCACTGCCACTGCAACAGGACAATCACAGTGACTTGGCTCTGACTCCGCCTACCAGGGAGCAAATAGCAGCACCTTTAGGCGGAAAGTTAGCCTTATTCTCGAAAAATTGGCACTATATCACAAAAGACAAGTGGATTTTGCAAACCATAGACCAAGGCTACCGGTTCCACTTCCACACCTTACCAGTGAAAAGAGGAATGCCAAACCTGCCTCCAAATCAAAAAATAGAAGCTCTGCAGCAGATAGTGGAATTAACAAAGATGAGAGCTGTGGAAAGAGTACCAATAACAGAACAGGGTAAAGGATTCTACTCCAGACTCTTCCTAGTGCCAAGAAAAGAGAAAAACTGGAGACCTATTCTCGACCTGTCCATCTTAAACACATACATCATTGTCCCAAAATTCAAAATGCTGACCCTACAGCAACTTCTTCCCATGCTGGGCAAGGAGTGTTGGCTGGTAACTCTAGATCTCAAGGAGGCATACCTGCACGTCCCCATTCGACCAAATTGCAGAAGATACCTCAGATTTCTTGCAGGATCAGAGCATTATCAATTCTCAGCATTGCCCTTTGGCTTATCTACTGCCCAGAGTATTCACAAAATGCCTGGCATCAGTAATCGCCACTGCAGAGTACAGGGAATCCAAATTTATCCATACCTGGACGACTGCCTGTTACAAGCGGACAACAAAAGCAAGCTGACAACAGATTTACAAAGGGTCATTTACTTGCTACAAGCCCTGGGATACACAGTCAATTTACAAAAGTCAAGGCTGATACCATCCCAAACAAGAACATTCTTGGGCTGAATTGGACACAGTAAAACAAATGGCATTCCTAACTGCAGAAAACAAAAAGAACTCCTCTTTACTTCTTGGCATTAACAAAGCAGAACAAACTAACAGCAAGAAAAGTTCTGCAGGCCTTGGGCTTCATGGCATCATGCATAATCTTGGTCCCACATGCCAGACTGCATATGAGAAAGCTACAGTGGTACCTAAAGAATTTATGGTCTCAACACAGGCACAGCTTAGAAACAGAAATACCACTAATCCCATGCTTAAAACAGGAGTTCCTATGGTGGGCTCAAGCATGCCAGTCAAACCCAGGCTTACCCTTCCACAACTTTCGAGCAAGCCAAACCATCACAACGGACGCCTCAGACCTAGGATGGGGGGCGCACATGCTGGACAAATGCGTACAAGGACTGTGGACTCGGGACCAGCTGCACCTGCACATAAACCAAAAAGAAATGCTGGCAGTAAAACTGGCAATCCAAAAATTCAGACCATTCCTCAAAGAAGGCCATTTGATGATAAGGACAGACAACACCACAGTCATGTGGTACATCAACAAACAGGGAGGAACTCATTCATACCCCCTATGCAGAATGACTTTGGACCTTTGGAATCTGGCTCTCAGCTACAACATCCAGTTACAGGCAATATTTGTACCGGGAAAAGAAAACACCCTAGCAGACATGTTAAGCAGAACCACCTCGGATGCTCACGAATGGATGCTACACCCGGACATCTTCAAGGCCATCACAATGAAATGGGGAATGCCACAAATAGATCTATTCGCCTCCCCACTCAATCACCAGCTCAAAAAATTCTGCACAAGGACATTCCACCCACTTGCATGGAAGGTGGACTCTCTATCCTTCAGCTGGAAAGGCCTGACAGCATATGCATTTCCACCTCTTCCCTTGATGCACAAGGTACTACTGAAAATCAAAGAGGAACGCCCAAGGATAATCCTGATAGCTCAGAACTGGACAAGACAACACTGGTACCCATTGCTGAGGAACATGACTCGGGAGAAAATGTGGTCAATACCTCTGATGCCTTTGATGTTAACTCAGAACAACTACAACATCATGCATCCAAACCTAAAACCTTGCAACTGACTGCCTGGAACATCACATAGCAGCAACTAACCCAGACCTTTCCCAAAGGGTTAAAGACATTATCCTTGAAGCCCGCAGACCTTCAACAAGAAGGAACTATGCAGGAAAATGGAAAAGGTTTGTCATTTGGAGTACTGAAAGAGGAAAAGATGTGTCGAACATAGATATTGCTAACATTCTGGAGTACTTGGCAGAGCTTCTACATACAGGCCTGTCCTATTCCTCCATCAAGATACATGCATCAGCTATTTCAGCAGAATACAGCTTTGATCCACCTGTCTTTTCACATCCTCTACTCGGGCAGTTCCTCAGAGGGATCAAGAATGTAAAACCTCCTAGGAAACCACCATTACCAGCATGGGACTTGAACTTTGTGCTAGAAAAGTTGACACTCCCTCCGTTTGAACCAGCAGCAACAGCAGATCTACAACACCTGTCATGGAAAACTGCTTTCCTACTGGCAATTACCTCAGCAAGGAGAGTTTCGGAACTACAGGCCTTAATGGCAGTGCAACCCTTCCTAATCTTCCATCAAGATAGGGTGTCCATGAGAACTAATCCTACATTTATGCCTAAGGTGGTATCCAGAGTGTCTTTAAACCAGGCAATCCACCTACCTACCTTCTTTCCCAATCCACAAAACAGAGGGGAAAGAATGCTGCATACCTTGGATGTACATACAGTTACGCTACTACCTGGACAGAACCAAAAGTAACAGAAAAACTGACCAGCTTTTTTTAGCCTATGCAACAGGAAGGGAAGGAAAAGCAATTTCCAAACAGACAATCTCCAAATGGATAGGAAATTGCATAAGATTCTGTTACTCCTACCATGGAAAACCAATTCCACAGAACATAAGACCTCATTCTACAAGGGCTACAGCCACTACCACAGCTTTCTTACGAGGAGTGGCAACCAAGGACATTATTGAGGCGGCTACTTGGACCTCCGTGCATACATTTGCCAAGCATTATAATTTACCTCTATACTCTAGATCCCGAGCAGGGTTTGCCACTGCTGTACTGCAAGGGATCCTAACTACACCATAATTTTTCTTCCTCCTCCCCTAGTTTGGCTATGGTATTCTACCCATTTGTTATGACTGCAGATGCATCCATGAAGGACATAGTACAGTTTTGTACCTACCATAAATGTAGATGTCTGAACTGGATAGCATCTGCAGTCAGGATTACCTCCTCCTTCCCCTCTGTGGTACTCCTAGGGTATTTACCCTCCTAATAGCTAGCTGGGGAGTCTCTTATGGTGTATTTGTTTGTATATATGTACATACATGCTTATTTTTTGTGTTTGCCTTCTACTTTTTTGGAAACATTGGCATTTATCCAAAATTTAGCCTTCCAAGAGGGCAACTGGCATCTGGGGCAAGAAACACTGAGGAAAATGGCGTCGGCTGATGCCTTTATACCCGAAGACCAGCAGAGATGACGTCGGGTGAAGTGCGACATCAGCCGAAGCCGGACCCAGACTTTGGAATCCGGCCGACCGAAGGGCTGCCTGACGACAGGACAACCCATTTGTTATGACTGCAGATGCTATCCAGTTTGGACATCTACATTTATGGTAGGTACAAAACTGTACTTTACCACAACAAGGGACAGCCTTTCACTTTACCCACAGCCAGGCAGACACTAACAACAGATGCATCGGATTATGCCTGGGGGGGGGGGCACACATGGCAGGAAAATGTATTCAGTGCACGTGGCCCACGGACCAAATGCATCTTCACATCAATCAAAAAGAGGTGCTAGCTGTACAGAATGCCCTGACAGCTTTCAAGGATCTACTACATCCAGGACAACTACTACTAAAGATGGACAATACTACAGTTATGTGGTACATAAGCAAGGGGGTACACATTCCTACCCCCTCTGCAGGCAAGCCATGACTTTGTGGAACACAGCACTGACCTATCAAGTACATCTGCAGGCACAATTCCTGCCAGGAAAGAAAAATACTCTGGCAGATGAACTAAGCAGAAACCTCATGGACCCAAATCCACAGGTCTTCAGCATAACAAGGAAATGGGGATGTCCAGACATAGATCTCTCTGCCTCCCCTCACAACTACCAACTACAGAGATTCTGCACAAGGACTTATCACCTCACAAGCATGGAAAGTGGATGCTCTATTTTTCAGCTGGAAAACCCCAACAGTTTATGCCTTTCCACCACTGCCTCTCCTTTCCAAGGTGCTCCTAAAAGTCAGACAAGAGAAGCCAAAAATTATTCTGATTGATCCAGACTGGCCACGCCAGCATTGGTACCCAGTCCTAAAGAGCTTGTCTCAAAGACCAGCCTGGACCTTACCTGTAATTCCTCATCTTCTGACTCAACAAAACAATCAGATCCTGCACAGCCAACTCAGAACCTTAAATCTGGCTGCATGGCGGATAATATAGCCACTCAGAACACACCTCTCTCTAGAGCTGTTATGGATGTCGTTTTGGAAGCCAAGAGGCCCAACACCAGGAAATCTTATGCAGAAAAATGGAAGCGATTCTGTGCCTGGAACCAGGCACAAGGACTTGAACCACTTGTTCCAAATATTCCTCAGATTTTACAGTGCCTAACTGAAATCCTATTTTCTCTCATCCTTTGCTAAAATAGTACCTCAGAGGGTCAAAAAACATAAGACCCCCAAGGAGAGCACCAGTACCTACATGGGACCTCAGCTTTGTCTTAGAAAAGCTCACACTACCTCCTTTTGAACCAGCCAATACAGCTATCATAAAATTCTTATGGAAAACTGCTCTGCTCCTAGCAATAACTTCAGCAAGAAGAGTCTCAGAGATACAGGCATTAATGGCAGTGGAACCTTTTATCATTTTTCATCCAGACAGGGTTTCTCTAAGGACAAGCCCAACATTTATGCCAAAGATAGTATCTAGTGTGACTCTTAACCAAACCATTCATTTGCCAACATTTTATCCAAATCCCCAGATTAAAGGGGAGAGACTTCTGCACTCTTTGGACATACACAGGCAGCTACGCTTCTACTTGGACAAAACAAAAGCTTTCAGAAAAACTGAGCAACTGTTTGCATCATATGCTGCAGGATCACAAGGAAAGGCCATCTCAAAACAGACTATTTCAAAATGGATAGGACACTGTATTCGTTTCTGCTATGCTCACAGCATGGCAAGTCAATGCCTAAGAATATTAGGCCACATTCTACCAGGGCAGCAGCCTTTCTCAGAAGAGTACCAACCAAGGAAATTTTGGAGGCTGCAACTTGGAGTTCAGTGCACACTTTTACCAAGCATCATCACTTACCTCTACTCTAAATCCAGAGCAGGCTTTGCCACTGCGGTTCTGCAGGGCCTCTTAGCCACTCCTAATCCTATTTAGACCCAGCCGCGCTACCTCAGCTTTGGGATTCAACCCAAGTGTAATGACTGCAACAGTGAAACACGATTAACATAGTACAGTTGTGTACATACCATAAATGTAGATGTTAGTGTATTCGCTGTTGCAGTCCAGGTTACCCACCCTCCGTCCCCCTTTTCTTTGCTGGGACTTATCTATACTTCTCTATCCTATACATCCTGTGTGGTGTATTTGCTTGTAGATGAAGGTATTGTGTTTATTTTACTGTATGTTTTTATAAGCAATATGTATTGCCTACCTTCTTGGGGGTACCTGACATCTGGGGCAAGAAAAACTGAAGAAAATGGTGTTTGCTGCATCTTATATAACCCTGGCGCACTGACATCAGGGAAGAGACGACAGCAACTGACGCCGGACCAGGACTTTGGAATTCAGGCCGACTGAGGGTAGCCTGCCAGCAGGATAACCCAAGTGTAATGACTACAACAGTGAATACACTCTTAACATCTACATTTATAGTAGGTACACAACTGTACTTTTTCTGACAGCAACACACATCCCTGGGATATCCAGCGTAATAGCGGACAGGCTCAGCAAGGCTATCCTCATGCCGCACGAGTGGTCTCTGAATCAGGGAGTTGCAGACCTTATCTTCCACAAATTGGGCCAGCCTTGCTGCAGTCTATTTGCCGCCCCCCTCAACAACAAATGCAGCAGCTACTTCTCCCTGCTTCCTCCTCCAGGTCAAACTCCCAGGGACGCTCTGGTCCACGATTGGCCTCAGGGACTCCTTTATGCATTTCCCCCATTTCCCCTAATTCCAAGACTCGTACAGAAAGCAAAATCGTTAGGTTGCAAAATGATCCTCATTGCCCCTTATTGGCCTCGACAGATATGGTTTCCGTTCCTGCACCTTCACCTTCTAGACCAGCCTTGGGCTCTGGACCCAATGCCAGATCTGTTGATTTATCAGTCAGGCAGCTTACACCAATCCCTTCAGACTCTCATGCTCACAGCTTGGTTTCTCCTACATTAGCCAGGCTTCCAAGTATCTCCCCAGCAGTTTGCGATATTATTGTATCCTCCCATAAGTCAACTACGAGAGAGACTTATGCTAGCAAATGGAAAATATTTTCTTACTGGGCAGAATCTAGAAACTTAGCCCCAGTCCATCAAATTCTAGAATTTTTAGCAGAGCTTTTTCAGTCTGGTGCGGCTTGTGCTACCCTCAGGGTACAACTGTCAGCCATGTCTAATTTTCATATCGGAATTCTTTATTTTAGCATAATGTCTCATAAGCTCTGCAAAGCCTTCATGAGAGGAACATATCTTCTTAGACACCCCAGTGAGGGATCCACCTCCTCCTTGGTATCTCAATTTAGTTTTGACTTCTTTGATTCTGCCTCCCTTTGAACCAGCAGCTTCATGTCCCTTAAAATTTCTTTCTTGGAAAACTCTTTTTCTGGTTGCTATTACCTCAGCTAGACGTGCTTCAGAACTCCAAGCACTCTGTTCATCCTCCATATATGGTATTTCATAAAGAGCTTCTCTGAAAACCAACCCATCCTTCATACCAAAAGTCTGTTCAGAAAACAATTTAAATCAATCCATCAATCTCCCCATCTTCTTTCCTAGTTATAGCAACAAGGCAGAATACGGTCTTCACCAACTGGATGTGCACAGACAGTTAAGTTTTTACCTCCATAGGACCAAAAAGCTAAGAAAGTCAGACCAATTATTTCTCTCCTATGCTCACAATAAGCAAGGCCTTTCAGTTTCTAAGGTGACCTTATCCAGATGGTTATCTGACACCATTGCCTTTATTTATCAGTTAAGGCATAAACATCTACCAGCAAAACCGAAAGGTCATTCTACTAGAGCATTAGCCCTTTAGCCTTTCAGTCTAAATTGCCCATAGACTCAATTTGTGCAGCTGCCACTTGGGCAAACCCTCATACCTTCATCTCTCATTACAAAGTGTATGTGGTCTCCCGGAGCAGGGCTTCCTTTGGTTCCACTGTTCTGAAGAGTCTGTTCCAATGAGCCACCTGGGGTCTTTAGATGCTAGGGACACTGTCCCAAACAGCAAGAACGAAGGCGAGATGGGACAACTTAACATAAGTTATGTACCTACCATAACTTTCCATGTTAGTTGTCCTTCATCTCGCCTTCCTTCTTGCCCCCCCCCCCTTTCACCCTTTCTGGAGAATTGAGAGGAGTTCACTATGGTTTCACTGGCTGATTTCCTTTTTCTTGGTTCACATGCCAGGTAATTTTATGACTGTTTACTTTGATCTGTTATTTTGGTAAATTTAGGTTACTGGTACTTTATATGTTTAGTGTGCGCTATCTCAAACGAGATCTAGGTAGCGGACACTGGGCATTATGGGATAAGGGTTAGCTTCAAGCCAGTAAATAGCTCTTAAGCTATAGAAGTAGGCCGAGTCGGAACAGAGGATCGGCTCCAAACCCGAACAGCAAAAAGGCGGTGAGATGGACAGCTAACATGGAACTTTATGGTAGATACATAACTTCTTTTTCTACCTTCATAGAACCAGACAACACATGAAGCATTGGTTCTTTTTCCCTTCACACTGGGTAACTAGGTCAAAAGGTTACTGAAAGTATCTTGTCCTGATGGTTATCCACTTGCACTGCATTTATGTATGTGTCTAGCAAAAGATTTCATACCAAAGAAACCAAAGGCCAATTCTCCCAAGATCAGTAGCTGTGTTCTTGACCTTCTGTAAGAATAGTACAGTGGATAACTTATCTGCAGCAGCGACTTTGGCTCCACTTGAGATATTGTAGGGTAGATGTTCCCAGATCTGGGTCTTCAGGGGGGGAGGGGGTGTCTGTACTCCATCATACCCAAGATGTACCACATAGAATTCTTTTGAGAGGTTTGAAGTGAACAGATTGGATTGTGTAAGAAAAAGAAAATTCTATATTTACCCACAAACCCACCCTACACCCCCCCTACAGATTGTCATGTTTCTCCGGACAAGACCTCTGAGCTTACCAAGACCTGCATGGTTTCTTTCTGAGGTATTTTCTCCTTGGGTACAGTGTCAAGGACCAGGGTATAGCTGGGCCTAACTGATTTCAGGCACACTCAATCTGGACTGTTTTGTTTAGAAGTAGTGGAGGAACTAGAGCTTTTTGAGAGAAGCCTGAATGGCAGTTTGGAGCTGCTTCTAGCAACTAGCCTTGAGGTTTGAAGTGGAGAGATGTGTGTAGTAATTACATAACTATCATTCTGCCCCAGATCTACTTCACCAGAACCTTTTCAGGTTTCTTCTGCCATGCATTTATGAATATATTGCAGCAGTGTTCCTTATTTGTAGATGTGTGAGTAATAGAATCTTTGCTTCGGTAGGAGCTCCCAGTCCACTTTCTTTGTTTCCTGAGTAGGCTTATTTTGATCAAGCATTTCTGACCTTAACGTCTGACTCGATGGTGCCCTTTTGCTTTTAGTTGATGTAGCTGTAGTGCTGTTTTAGGATTTTCCCTAAGTGGAGGTTCACTTAGTAAAAACTAATGAAAACTCCAGCCAAGCTAGAACTTCCACTGAGTGACCTGTCAAACCTCTTATATCAGAGGCACATTGTTTCAATGGCCAATTTCAAGCCAATAAAGCCAAACCCCATTTGCTGTGTATATGCATATTTTGGCCTTGTTTTGACCTCATCAGCACAGTACCAAAGCAGTGTGTTTGACTAAGCATAAGAAACACAGGGCTGATATACCCAGCTGATGTTCATTACCACTAGGATGACTGCAAAATATCCCAACCAACAAACTAAAACAGAGTGGGAAGGTCACAGAGGTCACTCAGTGGAAGTTCTAACTTGGCTGGAGTTTTCATTTAGTTTTTACTGATTGTTTTTTTTCTGTGTGACCTCTTCACTCTTTAAGTAGAGCGTCCTAATGTACTTGAAAACATTCGTGGGGTATAGCAGGTCATGTCTGAGTAATGACCTCTTAGGTATCCTTTGGGGTGGGGGATGTAGATGTTTTTTGTGCTCCCCTCTGTCCCCAAAAAAAAAAAGATACACCGGTTACATTTCCCTTTACAGGCCAGTTTTCTTCTCAATGTTCTCTTCATGGAAGGCAACTATATACCTTATGCAGTGGGTGTCTAGCTGCTGTGCTGTTGGTAAAAACTTTACAGCCACTTAGTGGCTTCCAATAAATTTATGAATGCATTGCAATAGTGAGCTTACCGGCGGTGGTGATGCTGCGGTAGCGTTGTCGCCTCACAGTAAGACGCTGTCCGGTTCGATTCTCAGCTAGATCGTCTTCCGCATGGAGACATGCGTGAATGGGCATTCCTTCATTGAAGGTTGTGCGTCAGGGCTGGTAACACGCCACATAAAAATCAACTACCAAGCATTAAGCGGACCAGAGTTCCGCTGTGGCAACCCCTAACCGGGAAAATCTGAAAGATGCAACAGCATTGCAGTAGTGAGCTTATTTAATAAATTTGAATAGGTGCACAAACAAAATTCACTTCAGAGTATTTTGCAGATGTTCATCGTGTTTCACTGTCGAAGTCCTTACTCTTGGGTTATCCTGCTGGCAGGCTACCTGCAGTCAGCCAGAATTCCAAAGTCTAGGTCCGGCGTTGATTGCTGTCGCCTCTTCCCTGATGTCAGTCCGCCAGGGGTATAAAAGATGCAGCAGACTCCATTTTCTTCAGTCTTTCATGCCGCGCGGTGCCCGAAGCAAAAGCAGTTAGCAAGTGCTGGTCGGCCGACTCCTGAGATTTTCACAGACGAATTTCAGATCCGAAGTCTTCATTAAAGCTAAGTACCCCGTTGGGGAAACTTTTTCCTTGCTCCAGACCGATGTCAGAAAAAGTTAACAATTGTATTTCTTGTGGGAAGCAAATACCTCATAAGGATTATCATTCTTACTGTATTCCTTGCCTAGGCCCTGATCATAATGTTGCTAGCTGTCGGTTTTGTGCTAGGTTCAACAAACGCACTATTAAGCATCGGTTTGATTTTGCTTATTACTTTGGCCGAAAATTCAATTACATAATGCCATCGGAGCAGCCGACGACCTGAGTTTCTAAAAAACGCAAGGAAAAATAGAGGGATAGGCATCCGAGATCCAAAACAGACGACGAGGCTTCCGCTAAGCCAGTCGCCGGTTCTCATTGTGCTTTCGCAGCCCCTGACACCCGCTAACTCAGAGCCGCAGGCCTCTGACTACTCCCACATGGAGCCAGCTAGGCCTCTGACTACTCCCACATGGAGCCAGCTAGGCCTCTGACTACTCAAAGTATTGGACACTTGGAATTCATTCCCTCAGATGTGTCTGGAGCCGCTTAGCAGGCATCTGCTTCTGAGGGTGTTTTCATACCTACACAGCTATATGTAAAGCCTACTTCAGCTTCAAAAGCAAAGATTACAGCAGCTTTAAAGACAAAGAAACAAGTACAGCATTTTCCAGGACAGACTTCCATGCCTAAGAAACAGATGCTAAAAATGGCCAAAGACCTTATTACCTTGATCAGGGGTTCCCATCCTGCTCCTGACAAGAGGCCTAGGCAAGAGAGAGACTGTGACTCTTCAGATCAGGTTCCATTTTCTCATGCTCCTCTTCTGTACAGGAATACTCTCTTCCTCCCTATGAGGATTCTGATGCTGAAGAATCCATTCCTTCAGCCTCTCCTCCTGAGGATTATTCTTTTGGGGAAACCCTGCATACCACGAGGGAGCACTTCCACTGGGAGAGCCAAGATTACTCAGAATCAAAGAAAAGGCTTGGAGATTTTCTTTTACTTCCTCAGCACAGGCCTCTTGCTATTCCCCCTGTGCTAGACATTGTAGATGTATTTTCAGAGTCCGGCCTTTCTCCAGACTCCTTACCTCCGGCTCCTGTTAAACCAGACAGATACTACAGGGTTCCTGATTCACATAAATTTCTTTATAAAAACCCTGCTGCTGACCCAGAAACTATTTCTCAGGGTCCCAAGGGGTTAAGGTCACTGCAAAAACCCTGTCCCTTCTGACAGGGATTCAAGGGCACTAGACAGATGGGGGGAAAAGGTTTACACTTCTGCTACTTTGGCTGTGAGGGCTTTAAATTGTCAATTTCATATGATTAAATATCAGCAATACTTAATTTGTTTGTGTCTTTCGGCTTTTCCTGGTTAGGTGTCACCACAGCGGAACTCTGGTCGGCTAATGATTGGTAGTGGATTTTTACGTACCGGGTTACCAGCCCTGATGCACAACCTTCAACGAAGGCTCACCCCATTCACGTATGCCTCCATACAGAAGACGCTCTAGCTGAGAATCGAGTGGGACAATGTCTTGCTGTGAGGCGACAACGCTAACGCAGCACCACCACCGCAGATGTTCTTCATCTCACATTGCTGCAGTCCTTACATATGGGTAGTCCGCTGTCGGCCCGAATACCAAAGTATTAGGCTGACGTCAGTCAAGGCGCTTAAAACTGACATCAGGACGTCAGGGTACAAAAGCGCATGACCGTCATTTCCTCAGTCTTTTTTGCCGCATGGTCCGATGCAGAAGCAGCGTTGCAAGTGCCGTTCGGCGTTCTGAAATTTTTCGAATTCGGAGTTTCAGACCGAATCCAAGTTGGCTAAGTACCCCGTTGGGGAATATTTTGTTTTTTTTTTTCTTGCCTCAGTGTTTTACCGGATGTCAGAAAAAATGAAATGAAAAAGTGAATAACTGTATTTCTTGTGGGAAACAGATACCGCATAGGGATTATCATTCTTTGTGTATTCCTTGTTTGGGGCCTGAGCACGACGTTGTTGGGTGTCGCTTTTGTGCTAGGTTCAATAAACGCACTATTAAGCGAAGGTTAGATTGTGCTAGGCTGGTCTTTGGGAAGCGGTGCAATTATAATATGCCGTCGGATTCTCCGGCGCCCGCTTCTGCAAAGAAGCGCAAAGACAAAGCAGTTAAACCCAGGCAAGATGAGTCGTCCGTACCGGACGCCGGTTCTTTAGCCGTTATTGTGGAACCGGTGGTTCCGACAGAGACTTCTCTGGAGTCTCAGGGGGAGACTTTGATTTTGCAGGAGGTGGTCTTTCAGGAGGCAGGTCAGGCTGAAGGGGCTTCTCAAGTTACTGTACTCCCTCCCTTCCTAGGGTGGTTAGGCCTTCTCCTTCTGTTTCCAAGGCTTCTCCCAGAGGCAGGCCAGTTTTAGCTTCTGTTGGTGTCACTCCTAGTTCAGCAGGGTCTGTGCCTAAGAAGCACATGCTTAAAATGGCAGAAGATTTGATTACTCTGATTAGAGGTTCTTTGCCCCCTCCTGATAAGAGGCCTAGGGTGGAGCCAGAGTTGGGAAGTTTTGAGCAGGCTTCGGATGTTTCAGAGTCTTCAGCTGAAGACTTGCAGGAGTACTCTCCTTATTCTGATTCTGATGCAGATGATTCCACTCCTTCTGCTTCTCCTCCAGAGGATTTTTCTTTTTCAGAGACACTACATTCTATGAGGGAACATTTTAAGGGGGAAGGTCAGGACTTCTCTGATTCTCGGAAAAGGCTTAGGGAATTTTTGCTGTTACCCCAGCATATAGGCCCTTGGCTATTCCCCCTGTTCTGGATGTTGTGGAAGATGTGTTTGCAGAGGCTTCACTTAATCCTGATTCTCTGCCTCCTGCTCCTGTTAAACCGGATAGGTATTACAGGGTGCCTGAGGCTCATAAATATCTTTATAAGAGTCCTAGGGCGGACCCAGAAACTGTTAGTCAGGGACCTAAGGGTGTCAAGGCCTCTGTTGTAAAAAATCCGGTTCCTCTAGATAAAGAAGCCAGAGCTTTGGATAGATGGGGAAAGAAGGTCTATACTTCTTCTACCTTAGCTATGAGGGCTTTGAATTGCCAGTTTCATATGTTGAAATATCAAAACTTTCTTCTTTCTCAATTGAAGTCTAAGGTGGATGCTCTGGCGGAAGGCATTGAGTGTAAAGAATTACAAGATTTGGTGCATGTCTCTGAACAGGTGGGTAAGCATTCATTACAGTGTGGGTGGCTGCCACTGGTTCAGTTCTTCGCAGGCACGCCTGGCTGAAGGATCAGAATTTATCTGACCATGTTAAGACAAGGATTTTGGATGCTCCTTTGCAGTCTGATGTGTTGTTTGGTTCACCTGTGGAGTCAGTCTTGAAGAAAATGGAAGACAAGGCTAAGTCTATGCAGGCTGTTAAAGATTTTTTGCAAGTTCAGCCTCCGACGTTTAGTAGGAATTGGCCTGCTAAGGGGTGGACGTATCCTTCTTGTGATTCTCAGTCTAGGGGTAGATCTAGACGTGGTAGGGGCAGAGCTCAGAGTTCTTTCAGGCCTAGAACAGGGAGTTCACCTGCACAATCTTCGGGTGAGGGCAGGGGCCAGTCCTTTCGTAAACAGGCCCAATGACCTACTTTTTCAGCTGCCAGATCCTTCTTGCCTGGCAGCACCTTTGGGAGGAAGGTTAGCACTCTTCAAAGAAAATTGGATGTTGATTACCCAAGACAAATGGGTATTGGATATCATACACCAGGGTTACAAGTTTTATTTCCATACCTTGCCTCCTTTCAAAGGCATGCCGGACGTTCCTCCTCAGCAAAGGCTAGAGGCTCACAAACAAATTTCTACTACTTCAAATAGGGGCCATGCAACCGGTCCCTCTGCCAGAAGTGGGCCTAGGATTTTATTCTCGCCTGTTTCTAGTACCAAAGAAAGGAAACACGTGGAGACCAATTTTGGATTTATCTATCCTCAACACATATCTGGACATTCCCAAGTTCAAAATGTTGACGTTACAACAGCTTTTACCTCTGCTGGGCAAAGATCACTGGATGGTGACTCTGGATCTCAAGGAAGCTTACCTTCATGTTCCTATCAGGCCCAGCTGCAGGAAGTATCTGCGCTGGCTGGGACTTCACATTATCAGTTCTCTGCATTGCCCTTTGGCTTATCTACTGCACCCAGAGTGTTCACGAAGGTTCTGGCTCCAGTGGTAGCTTTCTTCAAGCTAAGAGGAATACAAATCTATCCTTATTTGGACGATTGCCTGATTCTGGCCCACGAAAAGGACAAACTTCTTCATCATCTACAGTATGTGATGGCAGTGTTAAGATGCCTGGGGTATTCTGTGAACGAAATAAAGTCCAGTCTAGTACCCTCTCAGGACATGTGCTTTCTGGGTGTGAGACTGAATACAGCATCCCAGATGGCCCTTTTGACCCCGGACAAACAAAAGAATCTTTCTCTTTACTTCCACCAATTGTCTCGTCAGTCCAGGCTGACTGCAAGGACAGTCCTTCAAGCCTTGGGGTTCATGGCATCTTGTATTCTGGTACTTCCCAATGCCAAACTGCATATGAGGAAGCTACAGTGGTATCTCAAGAATGTATGGACACAGCACTGCCAAGATTTGGACACTGTCATTCAGATAATACCTTGCATTCAAAAGGAATTTTTGTGGTGGGCTCAGGAATGTCACCTAAACAAGGGACTCTCTGTGACCCGGCCAGAGGCGAGTCAGATTTTAACGACAGGTGCCTCAGACAAAGCTTGGGGAGCTCATCTAAATGGAAAATGGGTACAAGACACGTGGCCTGCCAGACTTCAACATCTACATATCAACTTGAAGGAGATGTTAGCAGTCCAATTTGCATTGATAGCTTTCAAGGATTTACTTCTTCCAGGGCAGGTGTTGATTCAAACAGACAACACAACTGTCATGTGGTACATCAACAAGCAAGGGGAACGATTCTTATCCTCTATGCAGACAAGCAATGATTTTGTGGGAGACTGCTCTCAGTTTACAGCTAAATCTTCAGGCAAGGTTTCTGCCAGGAGCACAGAACTCCTTAGCAGATGTGTTGAGCAGACAAATTATGGATCCCCACGAGTGGAAATTGGATCCTCATGTATTTCAGAGATTGACAGTGTTATGGGGAACTCCAGACATAGATCTGTTCGCTTCTCCACTAAATTACCAGCTGCCAAAGTTTTGCACAAAAAGGTTTCATCCCACAGCTTGGAAAGTGGATGCTCTCTCATTCAGTTGGAGCAATCTTCACGTGTATGCCTTTCCACCTCTGCCTCTCCTCCCAAAGGTATTGCTGAAGGTCAGACAGGACAAGCCAAACATGATTTTAATAGCTCCAGATTGGCCTCGACAGCACTGGTACCCATTACTGAGAAGTCTGATACAGGAGCCTCCATGACCTTTGCCTTCGATTCCTCACCTGTTGTCTCAGGAGAACAGTCATTTACTCAATGTCAAACTTCATTCTCTACATCTGACAGCCTGGCATATTCTGTTTTAAACCCTGGAGGGTCTCAGCTTGCACAACAAGTTTTGAATGTTATTTTGGAGGCCAGAAGGCCTAGTACAAGGAAAGTTTACGCAGATAAATGGAGGAGATTTTTATTTTGGAGTACAGCAAAGGACTTTGATGTTTCTAAACCTAATTTAAGTGTTGCTTCAATACCTTACTGAGTTATTGGACAAAGGTTTGTCCTTCTCCTCTATAAAGGTTCATGCTGCAGCAATTTCTGCTCACTATGACTGTGACCCACCATTATTTTCTCAGCCTTTGTTTAAGCAATTCCTTAGAGGGGCAAAGAATATAAGACCCCACGAGAGCTCCTACTCCTGCTTGGGATCTCAATTTTATGTTGGAGAAACTCACTCTACAACCTTTTGAGCCTGCAGCATCGGCAGAGTTGAAATATTTATCATGGAAGACTGCTTTTTTGTTGGCCATTACCTCTGCGAGAAGGGTTTCTGAATTACAGGCCCTTATGGCAGTTGAGCCTTTCTTAATTTTCCACAAGGATAGGGTGTCTTTGCGTACTAACCCTTCTTTTATGCCTAAAGTGGTTTCTAGTGTGGCTTTAAACCAAACTATTCATTTGCCTACTTTTTATGCAAACCCCCAAAATAAAGGGGAAAGGATTATTTTGCACACTTTGGATATGCACAGACAGTTGCGATATTATTTGAGCAGAACTAAAGGGTTCAGGCAGTCTCAGCAGTTGTTTGTTTCTTTTGCTTTGGGTTCTCAGGGCAAACCTGTTTCAAAACAGACTATTTCTAAGTGGATTGGTTTTTGTATTGCTTTCTGTTATTCCCATCATGGTAAGGAGATTCCAGCTGGGATTAGGCCTCATTCCACTAGGGCTACTGCCACTTCTACAGCTTTTTTAAGGGGGGTGGCTACTAAAGATATTTTGGAAGCAGCTACTTGGAGTTCAGTGCATACTTTCTCTAAGCATTACCATCTTCCACTTTACTCTAAGTCTAGGGCTGGTTTTCCACTGCTATTTTACAGGGCATTTTGGCAGCTCCTAATGCTTTATAGTTTTGCCATCCTCCCTTACCTCTTCTTTGGGATTCTACCCATATGTAAGGACTGCAGCAATGTGAGATGAAGAACATAGTACAGTTTTGTACCTACCATAAATGTAGATGTTCGAAGATCCACATTGCTGCAGTCCAATTTACCCTCCCTCCTTCCCCTCTGTTGTTGTAGGTGGTGGTGTGGTTTGTGTTGTACATATTGTAAATATGGTTAGTGCACGGGTGGTTGGTTAGTTTTTGCTGGTTTTTGGCTTTGGCCTTTTTTGTTAGGGCCTTCTGACATCTGGGGCAAGAAAAGACTGAGGAAATGATGTCGGTCATGCGCTTTTGTACCCTGACGTCCTGATGTCAGTTTTAAGCGCCTTGACCGACGTCAGCCTAATACTTTGGTATTCGGGCCGACCGAGGACAGCGGACTACCCATATGTAAGGACTGCAGCAATGTGGATCTTCGAACATCTACATTTATGGTAGGTACAAAACTGTACTTTATCAGCAATACTTAATGTCACTGTTAAAACAGAAAATGTTGACTAATTCTGATTGTACAGAAAATAAGGAAATACAGGATTTATTGCATGCAACTGAACAAGTGGGAAAGCATACATTGCAATGTGGTTTTGATTCTCTGGAGGCCTGCAGGGCCGCAGTTACGGGTTCTGTCATTAGGAAGCATGCTTGATTAAAGGAACAAAGTCTGCCTGATCATATTAAAGCAAAATTATTACATGCTCCATTACAGCATGATACTTTATTTGGTGTTAAAGCAGTGGAGGTTTTGAAGAAAATGGAGGACAAAGTGAAATCTATGCAAACAGTAAAGGATTTCTTACATGTTCAGCCACCAAAATTTAGCAGGAACTGGCCTGCAAAGAATTGGTCCTTTCCAGTGTCGGACAGACCACAAAGAGGCAGATACAGACGTCTGAGAGGCAGATCCCAGCCCCAGGGCTCATACAGGCCTAAACAGTGGGGCGTGTCTACCTCCAAAAGTGGAGAAGACAAAGCACAGCCATACAGGAAACAGTCCCAATGGCTTGCCTCTGCCAGCACCAAGCACTTATCTTCTTGCAGCCCCCTTAGGGAGAAAACTAGCACATTTCTCTCAAAATTGGCACATGATCACCCAGGACAAATGGGTATTGAATATAGTGTCCCAGGGCTACAGGTTCCACTTTCACACCCTGCCAAAGGCAAAACGTATGCCAAACCTGCCACACAATCAATGGGCAGAGGCACAAAAACAAGTTTCGTCCCTTATGCAAATGAGGGCCATTCAGCAAGTATCACAGCAAGAGCAGGGACAAGGATTTTACTCAAGACATTTCTTGGTTCCCAGAAAGGACAAAGCCCGGAGAGTAATAGTGGACCTGTCTTTTCTAAACACATTTCTGGGCGTTCCAAAATCAAAATGTTAACTCTGCAGCAGCTTCTGACCATGCTGGGCAAGAAGGCTTGGCTTGTAACTTTGGAACTAAAAGAGGCATACCTGCATATACCAATCAGACAATCTTGCAGAAGATACCTCAGATTCATAGCTGGCTCAATGCACTACCAACTCTCTGCACTGCCCTTTGGCTTATGTACTGTGCCCAGGGTCTTCACAAAATGCCTGGCATCAGTAATTGCATTTTGCAGACAGAGGAAATCAAATTTATCCTTACTTGGACGACTGCCTTATACAAGCAGAGAACAAGGACACTCTACTAAAGCATCTGGCATTCGTAAAAAGATTATTAATTTGCCTAGGGTACACAGTAAACGAAAAGAAATCAAAACTAGTACCCTCTCAAGAGATAATATTCCTGGGTGCAAGCTTAAATACAACTGCCCAGATGGCTTATCTCACTCCAGACAAAGGCAACTTCAAAATGTTGGCAACAAAGACCCAGTTATCTGCAAGAAAAATTCTGCAGGCCTTGGGCTTCATGGCATCCTGCATTCTGCTAATTCCATGTGCCAGACTGCATATGAGGAAACTTCAGTGGTACCTAAAAAGTGTCTGGAATCAACATTGTGAAAGCCTGGAAGCATTAATTACCCTCATTCCTTGCCTGCAACAGGAGTTTCGATGGTGAGCTCATGCCTGTCACCTCAACAAGGGACAGCCATTCACTCTACTCACAGCCAGGCAGTCAATAACAACAGATGCATCAGATTATGCCTGGGGAGCACACATGGCAGGAAAATGTATTCAGGGCACATGGTCCACAAGCCATATGCATCTACATATCAATCAAAAAGATATGCTAACTATTCAGAATGCCCTGACCGCTTTCAAGGATCTACTCCATCCAGGACAACCACTGATAAGGACGGACAATAGTACAGTCATGTGGTACATAAACAAGCAGGGAGGCACACATTACTACCCCCTCTGCAGACAAGCCATGACTTTGTGGAACACAGCATTGACTTATCAAGTAAACCTGCAAGCACAATTCGTGCCAGGAAAGAACAATACTCTGGCAGACGAACTAAGCAGAAACCTTACGGATCCCCACAAGTGGAAACTGGATCTACAAGTCTTCAGCATGATAAAGAAATGGGGATGCCCAGAAATAGATCGATTTGCCTCCCCTCAACTGCCAACTACAGAAATTCTGCACAAGGACTCATCACAAGCAAGCATGGAAGGTGGATGCTCTGCCGTTCAGCTGGAAAAGTCTAACAGTTTATGCCTTTCCTCCTCTGCCTCTCCTCCCCAAGGTACTCCTAAAGGGCAGACAAGAGAAGCCAAGAATGATTCTGATTGCCCCAGACTGGCCACGCCAGCACTGGTACCCAATCCTAAAACGCTCGTCTCAAGGCCCAGCCTGGACATTGCCTCTAATTCCTCACTTACTGACCCAGCGAAACAATCAGATTCTGCACAGCCAACTCAGGACCCTAAATCTGGCAGCATGGCGGATAATGTAACCATTCAAAGCACACCTCTCTAAAGCAGAGATGGATGTTATTTTGGAGGTCAGGAGGCCCAGTACCAGAAAATCTTATGCATAAAATTGGAAAAGATTCTGTGCTTGGAACCAGGCACAAGGAATTGACACACCGGTACCAAACATTCCTCAGATTTTACAATACCTAACTGAGATGCTGGACAAAGGCCTATCCTTTCATCAGTTAAAATTCATGCCTCTGCCATTTCAGCTCATTACAATACGGAACCTCCTATTTTTTTCCCATTCATTGCTAAGACAGTACCTCAGAGGGGCCAAAAACATAAGACCTCCAAAGAGAGCCCCAATACCTGCATGGGACCTCAATTGTCTTGGAAAAACTCACACTGCTGCCCTTTGAGCCAGCCAATACAGCTGATATAAAGTTTTTGTCTTGGAAAACATACCTGCGCCTAGCAATAACCTCTGCAAGACGAGTTTCAGAGTTACAGGCACTCATGGCTGTGGAACCTTTCATCATTTTCCATCCAGACACGATTTCTGTAAGGACAAACCCAACATTTATGCCTAAGGTAGTGTCCAGTGTGGCCCTTAACCAAACCATTCATTTGCCTACCTTTTATCCAAACCCACAGAATAAGAGTGAGAGACTTCTGCATTCATTGGGCATACACAGACAACTAAGCTTTTACTTGGACAGAACTAAAGCTTTCAGAAAAACTGAGCAACTTTTAGTGGCATATGCTGCAAGATCTCAAGGAAAGCCCATCTCAAAACAGACCATTTCAAAATGGATAGGCCACTGCATTCGTTTCTGCTACTCACAACATAGCAAATCAGTGCCCAAGAGCATTAGGCCTCATTCCACCAGGGCAGCAGCCACTTCAGCAGCCTTTCTCAGAGGAGTACCAACCAGAGACATTTTAGAGGCTGCAACTTGGAGTTCAGTGCACTTTTACAAAGCACTACCGTTTACCTCTCTACTCTAAATCCAGAGCAGGCTTTGCCACTGCAGTTCTGCAAGGCCTTATAGCCTCTCCTAATCCTATTTAGGACCAGCCACCCAGCCTTAGCTTTGGGATTCAACCCAAGAGTAATGACTGCAACAGTGAAACACGATGAACATAGTACAGTTGTGTACCTACCGTAAATGTAGGTGTTCAAGTGTATTCACTGTTGCAGTCCAGGTTACCCACCCTCCACCCCCCTTTTCTTTGCTGGGACTTACCTATACTTCTGTCTTATACAACCTATGCAGTGTATTTGCTTGTAGATGAAGGAAATGTTTATTTTGCTTAATTATTGGCATAATATTTTTAGCCTACCATTTTGAGGGGACCTGACATCTGGGGCAAAAAAACTGAAGAAAATGGCGTCTGCTGCATCTTTTATACCCCTGGCGCACTGACGTCGGGGAAGAGGCGACAGCAACTGACGCCGGACCTAGACTTTGGAATTCCGGCCGACTGCAGGTAGCCTGCCGGCAGGATAACCCAAGAGTAATGACAGCAACAGTGAATACACTCTAACATCTACATTTATGGTAGGTACACAACTGTACTTTTTACTTTCTGGAAATGTCTTTGAATTCTTTCAAGTGAGATTTTTGAACTAAGCATTGGTGTATAAAGTTTACTTTAATGATGTCCATCACAAGAATTGTCTGCATAGCGTGTCTTTATTTGGTTGAACTTCAGAGTTTTCTAGGAAATAATTTTGTTTTTCTTTGTTTTTACATTTATGTATGCTTCCTTGCAAACATGTTTTGCATTGTTTTCTTCTGAAAATTGTTATCCAGTAATGACAGTCTAGTCCCCAAAATTTAAATCTCCAAAAGCTCCAACAAGGTTTTAGCAGATTGCAAGCAGACTCTTTGGGGCCACATATAATGCCTACTTTGCTACCTTATTGAACCAGTCTGTTCTGTCTTTATTGCTCTTATGTAGATAAGGGAATAAAATACAGAAGTCAACAAACCTTGAATGCACATTGTAGTTCACTGGATAGAAAATGCAGGACATCTGAAAGAAATAGGTATTTTGATATTTTTCTTAAATTGAAGTAAGTCTTGATTATGACAAATCAGAACTTATTGTATTTCTTTTTTTTTTTTTTTTTTTTTTAATATTAGGGTTACTGTTTACTTTTGCCAGGGCTGCTGGCTTATTTCAGTGGTCTTAGTTTAGGATTCAGCAAAGTTGTATGTGAGATAAATGTACGCACATTCTAGCATTACGATATAAATTGCCTGTCTAGATAGCATGACCGGCTTTAAGCTATTCATTACTGAGAATTAGTGTTTATACAATTAGTCTCTTCCTATTATTCATAATACTTTTTCCTAAAAGGTGATTCAGTTTTCTGGGACTACTCACCATTATATGATACTTGATAAAAAAAAATATATATATATATATGTATATATATATATGTATATATATATATATATGTATATATATATATATATATATATATATATATATATATATGTATGTATATATATGTATATATATATATATATATATATATATATATATATATATATATATATGTGTGTATATATACAGTTGTGTTAAGTTGTAGTACCTTATTTCTTATTTCTTAAACATTAACATGGTTTTACAAGTTAAGATCTGCTGTGCTTTCCTTCCTTACGTTTTCTCACAACGTAAATTATACATGGCAGTGCTGTATTTAGGTAGGTGTTTGACCATGTACTTTTAGAGCTTTAGCATGATGTGTGCATTCACTTCGTGTAGAAGTGTCAAACTGCTTTGAAAGCCAGCCAAAACATGACTGGCATCTGCAAATAAAAACCTCATTTACATGAATACTGCTGAGTCTTCCCGTTGAATAACTACTTACATGTTTAATATGTGTAAACAGCTACAGTTTACTACACTCATCTAGAGCAAGTTGGTCCTGAATTTTTTATTTTTTTTTTAAAGACTCGTGAAAATGACCTTAAAGAGGAGATTCAGCAGAAAAAGAAGCAGTTATCTGAATTACAGGCACAACTGTCTCAAAAGGAAAAGTCTGCTGAGCATTTCAAGACACAGGTAGAATTTTTGTACTGTTCAGGTGGCATAAGGAATGATACGTCTTGAACTAATTGTGTTGTGACAGCTTAGTTCTGTCTTGATATTTCAACCAACGTTGTTAGATTCTTGTAAGCCAGTGTAATTCAGCTGTTTTTATGGCCATTGCTTTAATTTGTAATAGTACCAGTATTTCTCCATTGTTTTTTTCGGCTGTGTCTGGAGTTACTTGTACAGGAATTTTTTTTTTTTTTTTTCAAAATGCCTACACTATGAACAATAGTTCATAAGCGTAATAGCCATAGCCACATATGGTTTATGCTTTGTAGAGATAAATTAACTGTCTAGTGCTGGCATACCTTTCTTTATTTGCAGAGGCATCCTGGATTTTACTGTTTTAATTGGCAGCAATTGATTTTCAGTCACGCTATTGTAGTGAAGTCATTTTCGGTAGCAGAAAAAAAAATTTAGCCCGCTTGTTCTGTGAATTCTTTTTTGCTCATTGCTGGAAGATAATTTGCATTTTAGTTTTTTTTTTTTTTACTCTGCAGTTGTTATGGATGCCTGTATTCATTTATGGAGAGAGGAATGTTTTTATACAGGCAAGGCTCCATTAACTACATTTGTAATTAAAATGCTGTTTTATTTTTGTATTTCTTTCTCGATGTCTTACTAACTCTTTATTTTGAAACCAGAATTGCATTCTGTTCATTGATACAGGAAATGAACAGTGTCCACTTGCAGTCTGCTCAGCTCATTAGTTATTAATTTTAATAAGTAAAAAACACACAAAACAGGACCAATAAAGAATAATCCAGGGTGGAAAACCAAACCAAAACGAACAATCCGCTGCTGAATAAACTACTTGAGAAATCAGGTTCTACTTAGAAATCAGGTTCTTTAATGAAAATAATAAAATCACACAAGCGCTTTCGCTCGGTCTATGCCGAGCTTTATCAAGTAAAGATCTAAAATGCTGCAAGGTTTTTATACAGTTTAGTTAATTGATAATCATTCAATTAAGTTACAGTTGGAAACACTTGAAGGTATTAAGTTAAATGAGATTTTAAAAATACTTCATTGTTTATAATTAAAACTTAATACATGTTAAAATAAATGAGTTTCAGAGAACTATGACATAAAATATTAAAAACAATGAATATTACAATAAGAATTAAATTTACTTCAGAAATTTGTGGAAACTGAATGACTGAAAATACTTGACAGTCTATAAGCAAGAAAAATTTAAGACCCAAAATTCATTAATTTGTGGAAAAATACCTGACAAGTAGCATCCTTGACTCTTCAAATGTCATCCCATTTGTGTCAGACTATAGGATAGAAGAAGCAAGAGTTGGCTTTGACAGAGAAGGATGTCTGCAAAAGTTGCTGAAAGTCTTGTACAGTAAAATTTATTTTAAAGGCCAACCAGTAAGGGAAAAAATGGACAACTAAAGGGTCAGTAAGTAGAAAAACAGCAGCATTGAATGTAATGGCAAGCATATGAGAGTGTTGCAGTCATTATGGCTTTATAATCTTTTGAAAGATGTTTTAGAAAATGTATTATCCATCTTTGGGCTGAAAAATGTTTGGACAGAAATTTATCACAGAATCAAGGAAAGGCAACAACCACCATTGCTTCTCAAAGGTTATCCTGAAAGTGAATAGTTGCACTATAGTGTGCTCCTAGATAGTGAAAAGAAATTCCATTATTTCGCTTTCTACAGTTATGTTGTCTTGTCATGGATGTATTTTGGTTTTAAACTGTCTAAGTCTCTGTTTCTCTCTCTATCAAGCCGTCCGTCCATTCTTTTGACTAGGCTAGTCCCTTTAGGCTACTAGCCTGTCTTCAGGGGAGACTCAGTGGTACTTAAAACTACTGGGGGGGGGGGTAGTTTATCCAGAGCACTGGATAACATCCCATACTTTTTTTGTGACATGATTTTTACATCCACCAGATCTACCACCAACTCGAGCAGATGGGACCTTGGTTTAATGTCTTATCCAAAAGAATGTATTCTTAGTAAAAGTAATAATATTGGCAAGTTGATCATTGGTGTAATTTCTTCGGGGAAGACCTCAAGAGAAGAAAACTTCATTGGTCATTTCTAATTTCGTTGGTAAAATGGGAATAGGAAAGGTGATATGGAAGTAAGCTGGATGCCTGTAACCATGATTTGGAGGTGCAGGAAATAAAGCTTTGAAAAAGCTGTATCAGAAAAGAACTAGAAGTTTGCTGCATCTGGAAATGGCTGTGTGTCTGTTCTACACATCCAAGCTTGCATCACAAGTTACATGTGAAGTTTTGCTCATCATAATCTGAAGAAATGCAGTATAATTTTTTTTAGTCCTGTTTGCATTTCCCCATGTGTGTGTGTGTGTGTGTGTATGTGTGTGTGTGTGTGTGTGTGTGTGTTGGGGGGGGGGGGGTTCATAACTTGCTGTCCCTCACCGATAGGTTGCTGCATCTCAGGGAGAGTGATACCTGAAAGGTCATCCTTAACACCTGTATTGATGTCTTTCTCAACGACTGCAGAATGAGATTACCTTTTAAACTGTAGCATACGGATACAGCACCCACTCTAAATCTAGCAACAGTATCGTGACCCCTGATAACCAAAGCAGTTGTTCATGAACATTTGTGAGCCTGCATGATCAAGCTAATGACTGTATGCCTGCCAGGGACAAATGATCTGCTTGTTAATTAACTTAAAAAGGGGTGCAGTTCGTTGACAAGTCTGGTACAGTCTTTATGTAAGTGGTACATACTGCAGCATTTTTGAGTGGCCTTCCATCCTTGACAAATCTGGCTACAATGTGTTGCTCCTTTGCTTTCAGTGTTGCAACATGCAAGATTTGTGTCATTGTGAATTGTGGATTACCCTGGAAGGTTGCAAATCTGTTGGTCTGTGGTCTACATCTTATTGGAAGGGAACTCAAGATAGTGAGGCAGGTGTAAGCACTTCAGTAAGACATTTATGCTAGCCAGTGAGTGAATTATTTCAAAGCATGGAATATCTAGCTTGTTACTGCAGATCATTAAAGTAATTGGTGATTTCCATACCACTAGGAAGGTTAGTATGAGACCTGTAATAAATAGAGGCAGAAAAAAATGGCATGGATGAAGATGCAAGTGTCATAGTATGCCTGAATGGAAGGTAATGAGCATTGAAGCCTGTATTATAGGCAAAACCAAACTAGTCTTGTTGCTGATGGAGGAAGCATGGTGTTCAGAGATATGACCGAGAAAAATCTTCAGCAGATCAGTAGAAAATATGTTGTGTATCTGATGGTATCAGACTGAAAAATGTGTAGTATTTTGGAAGTAAAAGGAGTGCAGGAAAAGGTGTGGTATGTAGTATTTAAGAAAAAATAAATAGTAAAAGCAAAGGTCCAGATGGGGTAAAAACTGTGTTGCAGTTAAGGAGCAAAGAAAGCAGGATGATAGAGAAATTTCAGATGAATTGAGGATGATCAGAAAAGAATGCTAAAGAAGCAGGGCTTGATAAATGGATACTGTGTTTATCAAGAGCAGTATATTTATTTATTTGTTGACATTGGTTTACCGGAAAAGTCTGATTGGACAAAAGGTGCACTTTCAGTGGAGGCCTAGTGAGGAGTACTCCACTAAAGGCAATGTTAACGCTATCACAGACCTAAGTAATTTACAGGATGAATAAATTATATAATCAAATTTCTATAGTTGCTAATTAATGATGATTTACTGACAAAGGCATTCAAGCATAGTAATGTAATCGCAGTAAAAAAAAAAAATTATGTTTTTTTGGTTTTTATTTTTTTGCACATGGGATCAGGGCGTCACTTCAACATGTGACAATCTAGAGACAAGGTTTACACTGGCAGGTGGCTAATCCTGCCACGGTATGTATATATCAAGAGTAGCAGGATGTATATACTGTAATGTTCTTCATTCCACATTGCTGCAGTCCTAACTACTGGGTAGTCCGCTGTCCAGTCGGCCCGAATACCAAAGTATATGGCTGACGTCGGTCAGGGCGCATTAGACTGACGTCAGAACGTCAGGGTACAAGTGGTTGAAAGCTATGGGAAAGGAGGGGAAAGGAAAATACAGGTGAATTGGGTATAGAAAATGGATTATGGCATGTGGACATCAAGTTGCAGAAGAGTGTAGAGAATAAATCAGACTGACCCCAGGGTTCAGCTACAAATTCCTTTTATGATATGTTAAAATTGTATGGAGGTTAGATATAGACCTTTAGGATAAGTGGAACTGAGTTTCAGAATCTGGCAGTGTAGCTGGCATACACAGCATTCTCTGCCGATCTCTTATGTTTGTAGGTGGAGATGAGTTTATCATGTGAGCTTAGTGGTCTGTTGAGGTAGGGGTTGAAGAATATTGCTTTGGTGTGGTTACATTTGAAAACATTGAACTGCTAAAATATCGAAGACCACATGGTCGAGACCATATGATTGATATTTCAGAAGATTGATCTTTTCAAATCGTTAAAAAAAACAAGACGTTACTGCAGGGGGGAAAGCCCCCTGCACCCCCCAACTTAAATATACCAACTTGAGATTGCGCTACATCAGGGAATAGGAACACTTCCCGTTCCGTGCTGTATTGTCAGTGTATCGCGATCTCAGAGTTGGTATATTTAACTAAAAGGGGTGTGCAGGGGGGCTTGTCCCTCTGCAGTAATGTCATTTTTTTTTTTTGTTTTCTTACAATTTGAAAAGATCAATCTTCTGAAATATCAATCATATGGTCTCGACCATATGGTCTTCGATATTTCAGCAGTTCATTTTTTCAAATGTAACCTTTGGTGTTGGGCATTTTGAATGTATTTATGTATTGTGACAGGAGTCAGAGGCTGAGTGTCCATCTGTGACTTTAAGGTAGTTCAAGCCACTGTAATTGTTTTAGGGTGGAGCAGTGGGGGTTTCTATAGGATTTAGTCTATTGTCTTTTCTATCCATCTCAACTTAAGGTGATGCCAGATTTGACTGGATTTGAGTTTTCAGATGTTGATCAAAGACTCAGGTTGCTCCCCTACCCGTAGTCACCCTCCACCCTAACAATTCCTCAGACCTCGTTTGCTGCGTGAATAAGCCAGACATATTCTCCAGGGCTTGTCTGCTTTTTCTTGGTGTTCTCCAAGATTGTGCGATAAATGGATTTACTCTCCTTTTTCAGTGCCCTAATATGTCTGACAAGGAGCGGGACTTTAAAAAATGTTTTGCCTATGGACATGAAATCCATTACCAGGACCCTCACTAGAAATGTGTATGTGCACTGTTTGAGGGGGGAGTATTCAATAACCATACCAGAAGAATGTAGAGTCCCTGAAATCACAGACACTCAGGTTAAAACAGTCCTCTCCAAAGCCAAAAACACAGCATCAATGGGACCGGACGGTGTCTCAGGCTTACACGTGCTCAAAGACTAACTCCTCACCTAAACACACTGTTCAAACTCGGTCTCTCCACAGGCTACGTACCCATAGAGTGGCGCAAAGCAGCGGTTATTCCACTCCACAAAGGTGGAGCCACAACAGACCTTGGGAACTATCACCCTATAAGCCTGACTAGCTTGGTCTGCAAGGCTATGGAGCGCATCATCATGGAACTCATTAACAGAGACATTGGGAACCTCCAAACACTGGACCCTACCCAGTTCGGATTTAAGGGTAGAACATGCCTCCTAAACCTGGTAGACTTCTTTGAGACCATTACCAAGGCTATAGATGAGGGAAAGGTGATGCACAGCCTACCTAAACCTCGCAAAGGCCTTCGACACCATTCCCCATTGTGGTGTTATAGACAAGCTCACCAGCCTGAACATAAACCCCTACGTCACAAGATGGGTTGCCAACTGGCTCATGGACAAGAACCCACATGATGAAAGTTGTGGGAGCTAGGTCCGACTCTAAATCGGTTACACGTGGAGTTCCCCAGTGCTCAGTCCTAGGACCCCCTCCTGTTTGGCATATACTTCTCGGAGGTACAGGCAAGCACAGGAGGACTATGGCTGACTAAGTTCACAGATGACTGCAAACTAGGGGCTATAATTGACTGTGGCCGACACAGACATACTCCAAAAGCGTCTCACTGAGGCGGATACCAGGTGTCAAAATCATGACCTCAAGCTAAATGTCAAATAGCGCATAGTCATCCCCTTTGGAAAAAAAACAAGTACCCACAAACTACCACATAGGTGGTAGTCCCCTAAATACGG
Organism: Protopterus annectens; assembly: GCF_019279795.1. Classification (NCBI taxonomy): domain Eukaryota; kingdom Metazoa; phylum Chordata; order Ceratodontiformes; family Protopteridae; genus Protopterus; species Protopterus annectens. The sequence continues at coordinate 338,592,992 of NC_056736.1, forward strand.
AAGATGTAATAAGGGATCTGGGGACCAAAGTAGATAGTAATCTCACCTTTGATAATCACATTGCCAAAGTGGTTAGAAAATCCTTCTACGTGGCCCACCTAATCATAAAAGGGTTCGCATTCAGATCAAAAGAGGTCATTTTGCCCCTCTACTCATCACTCATAAGACCCATCATAGAGTACAACGCCCCATTTGGGATGTACCTTACAAGACACCTGAACAGCTGGAGAGACCACAGAAGTACCTCTCCAAGAGGATCACTGGCCTCAAACAGATGCCCTATGCAGCTCGACTGAAGAAACTCCAGCTGTACTCTGTTGCATACCGCCTACTCGGAGCTGATCTCTGCCTGACGTACAAGACCATGTCCAACCCAGAATTGATGGACAGCTATAGAAAATCGTATCCCCGCGAGTTGCACGCTGTGGGGATCTAAATGTCACCGCAACAATAAATAGGACATGCTGGAGGGATAGATTCATGTCCCAGAGACTTCCCATGCTTTGGAAGAAGATCCCAATCTATATTAGGTAGAGCTCCTCGCTAACACTCTTTAAAAGAAATCTTGACGAGTGGATGGGAAACAAAGTTTACCTCGGGGATCACTTCAGTGGGTCTGCTGGACAGAGGCACAGGGAACTAATCTAAGGGGGCAGTGAAAGCCAACACATTCTGGCTAGGCTTATAAATGCCTTTGGGCAGATAGCCTAGTACCTACCTATGAACCTAAGAATGATTGTGCTTTGTTTGGGCCACAGGTTGTGTTGGACAACCAGTGAAAGCTAATTAAGGGCCTTCTCCCTACCTCCATGGGAGAATTGACCTCCTGTCTGGGCTGTCTTTCTATGAAATTCTCTCAGACCCCCAGAGAACTCCAAGTGACAAATCTAAAGAAAAGAGAAGGAAATAGAAAAGGGGAGAGAGCAGTCCAAAGATGATCTCAAGGAGTTTAGGAAGAGATACCTGGGTCCTGCAGATACCACATGAATCCAATTCCTAAAGTCTTAAAACTTTGGATCCAGTAACTTGCCATAGGGGCTGGTTCCTGCCCATATCAGTACTGACCCCTGATTAATCTTACTAGTGATGCATAGTTTCCCACTGGGGGGTGGGGGGCCTTGGTCCTTGTATTCCCTACTTGATTTGTTCTTCCCTGATCCAGCTATCAAATCAAGTGGTCCTGAATTTGAGTATTTCTTTTTGGGTCCTCCAGAGTAGATTGCATTTTATGACTGTTTCTTATCAGAGTCTTTGGACCCAAAGGGAACTCTTTTTGGACCAGCTTCAGCTCTCAAAAGCATTTGAGAGGACTTTCTCCTTGTCAGGAGAATAATGACCTGCTGTCATTTGGATCCAGCCTAGCCTTCTCCGGCATCTGCAGCTTCAGTCCAACTTTATCCTATCCCTTCAAGATAGCCGTCTCTAACAAACCTCAGAGTTTGTAGGTTGAGCTTTACTTCAGCTTTTAATTTTTCCCAGGGTCATTGTCCGTCCCGTTCCGCCCCTGATGGAAGACCACAAAGCAACAGTGCTCCTTCCCCAGAGAAGTCAGTGTTTCTCAAGGACTTTGGAGCTGACCCATCTATTTCTTGGGTGGTCTCCCTATGATTGAATTGATAAACTTGGTATCCCAGGGAACGTGGAAGGAAGCAGATGTTGTGGAGCCCATTATCTGCAAACCCAATCAGGTTTATGTTTTTTCCCAGCAGTAGGATACTGTTGTATATTCCATCTTGGATGCAGTGGCCACTAACCAAGAACTTTCCAAGGCAACATCATCTGTCCACCCCCTAAAATGGAGTCTTGGGCCTTGGACATATTTGGAAAGCATGCTTATACATCAGCAGTGATTGCCTTGCACTTGTTGAGTTATTATTTATTTTATTTTATTTTACATTTGTTGACCGGGAATGGCTGACTGAGCTGAAGCCGTTTTTCAGCAGAGGCCCGGGGAGAAAAGCTCCAGTAAATACATATAACATTTAGTCATTATACAGATATAGTAGTAGAAAATGGCAACTAGCTAGATGACTGCAGGATCATTTTTTAAAAGTGTACAGATTACATTTAGTCATTATGCAAATATTATATATGTAGAAAATGGCAAAACAGCTAGATTGCAGCCACAGCATTTTTAAAAGTAGTTAATATAAAAGAGCAACATAGGAGTGAAGTGTTTTTGCAATTGAATCATACAGGATACAGTAAAGTACAAGAGAGAGAGGAATATATAGATGAGCAGAGTGTAGCAGAGAGTTATCAGGGTGGGTTTGAGCATTGGCAGATCCATTGCCCTTTGAAATATTCATTTAGTTAAAAGTTAGTTTAAATTGTTTGGGATGTGTGTATGTTAGAATTTCAAGAGGAAGTTTGTTCCATTCAGTAGAGGGGTGGTAGCTATATAAGTTGCACCCTGCAAAAAGAGGTCTTGGCAAGAGCTGCAGAGGTTTCTTGAAGAAGCATAGTGGGAAGATGAGACAGAGTGCAAGGCTGGACAGAAAGATGGCTGGTGAAGAATTTAGTGGTTTGAAGCTGAGAGGGGAGGAGGAGGTGAGGCAGCTCAAGCCAGTGTACATATTTTAGAGAGAAAGTGGTGAGATCTGTAGTATTGTTGAGTTGCAAATCTAGCTACTTTGTGGTATGTAGTCTCAAGTCCAGTAAGGAGTGAGGAGTTAAAGTTGGTAAGGATTTGCGAGCAATATGTTAAGCAGGGTAGAAGGTAAGCATGAGTGACTGCAATTCTTGCTTCCTGAGGGAGAATTTTTTTATTTCTATATAGTAGACCTGATTTAAGATGAGTTTTCCTGACACAATTATTTATGTGGAGATAAAATTTTAGTTGATCATAAATTGTGATACGGAGGAGTTTTGAGATAGATTCAACTACAATAGGGGTATTAAGTGACTGGATAGTAAAAGTGGTCTTAATGTGGTTGGCTGTTTTAGGGAAGAAGAGTAAGAATTTTGTTTTTTAGGGTTGAGGATGAGTTGGTTGTTTGAAAGCCTTGTTTCCACTGAGTTAAAGGACGACTCGGTAGCTGGTAAGAGTTCAGAGAGAGCGTTTGCTATTGTTATGACTGTAGAGTCGTCAGCGTATTGGATAATAGAGGAGAGTGGGCAGGAGGTATAGAGCAAGTTTGTGAAAATGTTAAATAGTAGTGGTCCTAAAATGGATCCTTGAGGGACACCCATTTTTATTGGAAGGGGAGTTAGATAAAGCAGTGTCCAATTTTACTGATTGGAATCTATCTTTTAGATGGCTTGCAAACCATGCCACCGTATCTAGGGAGAAGTTGGTTACTGTTTAATAGTATAAGAGTGAAAAACAGTATCAAAGGCCTTTGAGAGATCTAGGAAAAGACAGGAAATAAGTTTATGGTCATCTCTGGCCAGGGAAATAGTATTGAGAAAGGATAGATGAGCAGTATAGGTGCTATGCTTTGGTTGAAAACCATGTTGTGTAGGTGTCGGTAGGTTTTCTTGAGAGCTGTTCCATGTTTGCATTTTTCAAGAATGTTTGAAAGAGGGGAGAGGATGGCAATGGGTCTAAAGTTAGAGATTACAGTGGAGTTGCCTCCTTTGTGGATAGGTAGGGTGTAGAACTGTTTCCAGATAGATGGTATTTTGGATTCAGAGATTGAATTGTTTATAATGATAAAGATGGGAAAGGCAAGTGAGTGTGCAGCTGTCTGAAGAAAGTATGATGGGATATTATCAGCAGATACTCTGAGCATGGTTTCAGTTTGGAGAGTAGGGTTCGGATGTATGTTGTGGAGATGGGCTTGAGTGAGAGTGTTTTGGGAAGGGTAGTTTTGAAGAGGAAGCTGGGCTTTTGGTGTTCCTTGTATTTGAGCTATTGGAATTAGAGTTTGGATATTGATTCAACAAAGTAAGTAGTGAAGGTGTTGGCAGTTTGTCTTTATTGATGAGCTTTTTGACCAGGTTTCTTTGTTTATCTTTACAGGTCAGTTGGGTCTTTTGTTTGTAGCCATTTTTCCAGGACTTATCTCTAGACTCCATGAGAGTGTGTGTTTTTGTTTTTGTTAGCCAAGGAGATATTGTTGCTTTTGTCCTAATTTTGCAAGGCGGGGCTAATGAGTTTATGATCTCAAGAAAAGTAGAGTTGAAAACAATGACAGCTTCATCTAGGGGGAGCGGAGTAAAGAAGTCCCAGCAAACTCCAGATATGAGGGTGTTAAATGTTTCTGGGTTGCAGTTGGAGAGATTGTCTAGTAATGTATCTGTGTGGTTTAGAGAGGTGGTTTGTATATCTTAGCACCTTTATGGGTGAGTGGTCACTCAGGGAATCGGGAAGGGTTTCTGAATTGTGATACTTGGAAGGAGCTGAGACAAGTATCCAATCAATTAGGGTATTTGTGGAGTGGGAGTTGTGTAAATGTGTTGGTTTGGTAATTAGCTGAGTAAATCCATATAGATTAATATTGTGTGGGGATCCTGGGTTATTGAGGGTTAGCCAATTAATATTTGTCACCGAGGAGGACTGTTTCATTTGGGATGTTCAGGGAGAGATAGGAGAGAATGTTTTCCAGCAGCGGAATATTTTCCCCTGGTGGAATGAATGTGGCTACTATAGTAATTGTGGTGTAGTTATTGAGGTTAAGGTTAACTGCCAGTATTTCTGCTGGGGGGAAAGATGGGGGTAGACTGTGTTAGGTGAGAAATAATAAGATTGTTGGAATAGACTATGGCAACTCCTCCAGATATAATGGAAATTAAGTAGGAGGTTGGTAGGAATGGGGCTTGGAGGGGAGCGAAGTGAGCCCAAGTGGGGCTTCACCAGAAACGGAGGAAAATAGTTTTTCTAGGACTAGTTTTTCCTCTATCTGTAAGCAAGGGTATCTTGTCTGTAAGTAGGGGTATACTGTACAAGTAGAAAAAGGTCCTGCAGATGTCCAGGATATGTAGCAGTCTTTATCTTGCTGCACTTATATTACTTTATTCTATCTTTGGGGCAGTACGAGAAATATGTGGTGGAGATTTTGCAGCAATAGGTAGCTCAGATAGATAATTTATTAGCGGCTAAATATTGAGTCTGGGTTAGAGAGGGACAACTTAAAGTAGCTTGGGGGACAGTCCAGGTTTGGCCGTTACTAATGCCATGCTCACTGTAGTTAACCTTGATTTAAATAGTCACTACACAAGGAAAACATTGGCTTTAGTTCTAATTAGCAAGCTGACATTGTATTCATTCTTTAAACTTAGTTCGGAGGTGCTGCTGTTCTCAAGGGTGCTCTGGCCATTTCAAAATTAACGGCTCCTATGCAAGCAGACACTGAGGTTGACCGAGGGTTTTTGAAGAGAGTTGGGGCTAGAGAAAGGATAAGCACATAAGAGTACACAGAAATGTTAGGATACAGAAACTGGGAGGGTAATGCTTTTTCTAATTAATGTGCTCTCTGCCAAACACAAATCCAATACATATACGTTTCAGTCAGCAAAAACACAAAAACATTAGGTATACTATAATTCTAAATCTTAATGCTATCTTTTGCTTAGATTTGAAAATCCCTGTTAGCAATGTCTGCTGTTATTCCAATTAGTGTTCTATGCCAATATTCCCATTTAAACAGTTGTCAAATATTCTACTTATTTTAACTAGTACCTTGCATAGCAGTATACTTTTAGTTAAGCAAACAAGAGGTAGATGATAATGCGATAGCACTTCTACCTATGAGTTCCATTGTCTCAGTATAAGGCACTTCGTGCTAATTGATGCACTAAACTGTTGCCTATATTCTCATTAAAGCAATTTCAGCTAAATTCAACATATTCTTACAAGTATCATGCAAAGCTCACACTTTTAGTTAAGCAAACAAGTGGTAGATTCTAACACAGCAAAACCTCTGCCTGTTCTGTTATCAGTATAACGCACTTTGAGCTTATTGAAGCACTGAAATTGCCAGAAACATATTACCTTTTCACACTTAACGTGTCAAGGAGAGAGAAAAGTTACTTTCAGTAGCAGCTGATACTTATGAATAGCTTATAATATTACAATGTAACCAGATACTATAACAATGGGTTACAAAGGTGCTTTGGCAACTGAGAAGCTAGTAAGCTCACTTAAAGGACAGTTTACAGCTGCAGATAGTCGGTTTATGCAAGAGCTTGTAAGATTAAACAGCATCATTCAGTTGATTCAGCACTCGACAACGTACTTTTTAAAAGCTGTTATTTCAGTAATTCCAATGAATTGAAAATATACTGGAAGGTCAGTAAAACACACTTGACTGTTTCAGTAGCTTTTACTTTCAGCTATCTCTGAGTTTTCTGTGAGCAAGTTATCAGTGCAGCCACCCGGCTAGAGTAGGATAAAGGGAATGCTAGGGAAATTCAAAGATGGTGCCACAGGATGGGCGGATCTGATATAGCTTCAGCAGGAAGTGAGATACAGAGTTGGGGGAAGGGGCTACACCAGAAACAGAGGAAAATAGTTTTTCTAGAGGTAGTTTTTCCTCTATCTGTAAGCAAGGATATCTTGTCTGTAAGTAGGGCTATATTGTATAAGTAGAAAAAGGTCCTGCAGATGTCCAGGGTATGTAGCAGTCTTTATCTTTATCTCTGCACTTATTGTATTGTCTTGCCCAGTACCCAGATTAGAGCTGTATTTGATCAGAGAGATCTCCAAACCTCTGATACTATAACTGGGGAATCCCAGAAAACAGTGTCTTTTGATCACTATTCTATCTTTTACAAATGTGTCTATGGGGCTTTGGTCCCACACAATGGATAGCACATCTAGAGCAGCAGGCTCTGGTGTTGTCATGCCCTAATTGCCCGAATGCATGCGATTTTGTGGACAAATTCAAAATGTCCATTTTGAGTGCCCCTTTTGATGAGTCCACCTTGTTTGACCTTAAGGATAAAGGCACTCACTAGGAGTGCATAATATTTCGGGACTGACTGCTTTTGCTTCTCCATCCCGTACAATTCATTATCTGAAAATCAGGAGTGGAAAGTGATTATGGTTCCGAAAGTCACAGGGTTTTGCACAGAACACTCCTGGTGAAAGACCTGCCAGGGGCAAGAGGAAATAACAATGGGTGTCCACCTAGAGGCAGAGTGGCCAGCAAAACCAAATGTTTTGGGGGCCATTCACTGACCAACCCTTCCAGCACTCCTGAAAGGTTGCCTGACTGCTTAATCTGGAGGCAGTTATCTCTGCACCATCACTCTTGATCTGTGGGTGATGAAAGTAATAACTAGAGGGGATACTATATTCTCTTTCTCCTGTCACAAAGAAGCTTTCCTGATCTATCACAACAGAGAAAGACTCCAGCCCAAGAGATTGCAAGGCTGCTAGACAAATGACTCATCCAAAAGGTCCCATCAAACCAGCAAGAATCCAGAGTCTACTCAAGATTAGTTTAGGTTCAGGATCAAAATTTGGTCCTCAGGCCCATTCTGGACCTCAGTCAGTTAAAGTAATTTGTAAAGCAGACTTCCTCCTGGATGGTCACTATTCAGTCCATATTGCCTGTCCTGATGAATGATGGCTGGATGTGTTTGGTGGACTTCCAGGATGCATACTACCACATCAGCATAGAGAGGCAGTCGGGAAAGTTCCTTCACTTTTGGGTGGGAGACGCTCATTTTCAGTTGAGAGCTGCCTTTCAAGGCTCTACACAACTACTTGATAAGTTCCTGGCAATGGTAGCTGCACATGTCCGACAATGGGTGTTCCCTTACCTAGATGACTGGCACATAAGTGCTGCCCCGTGGGATTGTTCTAAGCCAGGGACTCATTGCTCCAGTTGTGCTTTGACCTAGAAATCATGACCAGCCATCTTGGACTTTTGCTTGTCCATACTGGACCTGTCCACAGCCTTGTCTTACTTGCAGTCTTTCACTGCATTCTAGTTTTCAGTGATTTTTGCTTATTTGGTACAAGCTGAACATTCTATATAGGTGGGCAGACTCTGTCTGAGAAGCTGTTAGAGTAGAGAGGGATTGTGCGAAGGGGAGGAGCTTGAATCTTGGAGTCGAACTTTGAAAGTTACCAGCATTGGTTCCAGTCAGATTCGACGTGCCCATAAGTTGAGATGGACAGAAAACAACATGGGTCTAGCATTATAAGTGCATAGCTTTTGTTTCACCTTGGGATCAGTGCTGCTGTGTAATTTGTGATAGAAAACAAAAGTTGTTGGATGCTTATCCTTCCATAGTGACTTTCACAGCTTTGGCCATTCCCAGAGAGAGAGAGCTGGTCCGCTGTCCTCCAACACAGATCCCCCCCCCCCCCCCAAATACCTGGTAAAATTTAGTACAGCCAATACCATTTTTGGTCCACAGTGCTTGCCAACCTCCTCTTTTTCCAGTGATTAAAAGTTTTCTGTAGGCCCTTCATTCCCGTAGGATGAAAGGTGATCATGAGGTTTATCATCCAGGTGTCCATGTGGGCTTTTTTGTTCTCTACTCACATTTCCTTGTCTTACTTGCACCTCTAGTGCACAAGGGGAAGACACATAGAATGACCAGTGTAATTGTTAAAACTGCTTTATATGACTCTGTTCAAAAGGCCTACTTGGTGGGGTCACCTTGTGTCAGCTCTCAGTTCAAGAAGTCACTGGGGTGGCATAACTCCACGAGTGAACCACTTGTGGAGACCAGGCTGGTTGAGTCATATGAAGTAGTAGTAACCTCTAAAACACCAAAAACAAACAACAACTAAGTTCAAAAGACACCACATGAAGCAGTACCCCAGTTTAGCAGTAAAGTATTCATTTTATTTAGCGCTTCCATCCCTTAGTATCAGAGACTTCATCAGAATGAACAAGGTTAAAAACGCAAGGCAGTTTAAAACATTGCAAAACACACCCCCGTGTTAAAAGTAACCGATAAAATTAAACATTCTGTAAAATGTAACTTCCCGTTCGCTCACCATAGAGACCATACACAGAGTTAAATGTAACAAATTGCCAGCACAAGCCACTGTTCATTTTAAATCAAAACAATACTGAGTAAAATCAAACATTCTATAAAAATCCAATGGATTTAAGTTTTAAAATACAATTGATAGGTTGGCATTTAAACTGGGTGGCTGAGATAGCATCAGTAGCAACCTGCCAGCTTAACTCCCGATATTCCAGCCATAAGTTACCAGAGCCACTCTTAAGATTCTTTTACAAGATTTCTATTCCAAAAAAAGAATATTGCGTCCAGGGAACACTCTATTGTGCTTAGTTAATGCATCGATCGTCTTCGTGTTTCACTGTTGCATTCATTACATTTGGGTAATCTGCTGGCAGGATGCCCTCAGTCGGCCAGAATAACAGTCTTGGGTCCTGTGTCTGTTGCCGTCTCCTCTTCCATGATGTCAGGTCGTCAGGGGTATAAAAATGCAGCTGGCGCCATTTTAATCAGTCTTTCTTGCCGCACGGTGCCCGAAGCAAAAGCAGTTCGCAAGTGCCAGTCGGCCGACTCCTTAAATTTTCATTTTCGAGTTTCAGAACCGAACTCTTCAACCTAAAGCTTAGTACCCTGTTGGGGAAACTTTTTCTTGCTCCTTACCGGTGTTAGTAAATGTTAATAATTGTATTGCTTGTGGGAAGCAAATACCTCACAAGGATTTTCATTTGTACTGTATTCCTTGCCTAGGCCCTGACCACAACTTGCCTTGCTGTCGGTTTTGTGCTAAATTTAACCAACGCACTATTAAGCGTCTTTAAATTTTTGCTTCTAAATACTTTGGCTCAAGATTTAACTATCCTGAAATGTCTGTTCGCAATCCAACTACTGTAATTCGCAAAGAAAAAGACAGAAACAGACCGAGGTCCAAAACAGGCGACGAAGCTTCTCCTAAGCAAGTTGCCGGTTCGCCAGTACGCAGTGAGGCACTTTCACAGCCCCTGATGCCCACTACTTTTGATTCGCAGGCCTCTACTGAGACCCATTCAGATTCCGGTATGCCGCGAGATTCTTCAAGTGTTGAACCCGCGGATATCTCTCCCTTAGATGGGTCGGAGCCTCTGAGCAGGCAACGGCTTCTGAGGGTGTTTTCAGGCCTAAAGATTTGTATATTAAACATACGCCATCATCAAAACAAGGCCAAAACCAACTTCTCTGTCTAAAAAACTGCTGCATGAGCCACGTGTTCAGGCCCCTGTGCCTAAAAAACAAGTGATCAAAAGTGGCTGAGGTTTTAATTACCTTGATCAGGGGTTCCCAACCCCCTCCTGCTAAGAAGCCTAGGCAAGACACTGATTATGAATCTTCATATCAGGGTTTCCATTTCTTCTGATTCCTCTACTGATCAGGAATGTTATATTCCCCCTTATGAGGACTCTGATGCAGAAGAATCCATCCCTTCTGCTTATCCACCTGAGGATTTTTCTTTTGGAGAAACTTTGCATACCTTAAGGGAACATTTTCATTGGTTGAGTCAGGAATTTTCAGAATCTAAAAAGAGACTTAATAATTTTCTTCTTCCTCAGCATATACCTCCTGTTTTAGACATTGTTGATGATGTTTTCTCAGAATCCAGCATGGCTCCTGATTCTCTGCCTCTAGCTCCTAGTAAGCCAGACAGATATTACAGGGTTCTTGACTCCCACAGGTTTCTTTTCAAAAATCCTACTGCTGACCCTGAAACAATTTCTCAGGGTTCCAAGGCTGTTAAGGCTTCTACTGCTAAAAACCCTACCCCTTCTGATAGAGACTCCAGGGCGCTGGATAGATGGGGTAAGAAGGTTTATATGTCTACAACTTTGGCAATCAGGGCTTTAAACTGTCAGTTTCATATGCTTAAATATCGACAGCATGTCATGGGCTTACTTAAACAGAAAATGATGTTGATTTCTGATTGTGTGGAAAATAGAGTTACAGGATTTATTGCATTCAGCTGAACAAGTTGGAAAGCATACTTTGCAGTGTGGTTTTGATTCCTTGGAGGCCTCTTGCAGGGCCGCTGTAACTGGGTCTGTGATAAGAAGACATGCTTGGCTCGAGCAAAATCTGCCTGATCATGTTAAAGCTAAATTGTTGGATGCTCCTTTACAACAGGACAGTCTGTTTGGTAATAAGGCAGAAGAAGTTTTGAAAAAGGTGGAAGACGAAGCTAAATCAATGCAAACTGTAAAATATTTCTTACAAGTGCAGCCACCCAGGTTCAGTAGGCACTGGCCTACTAAGAACTGGTTCTTTCCAGTACCCAACAGAGCTGCTCAGGTCAAACCCAAACACTCCAAAGGCTCCAGGTTTCAGTCACAAGGAACATACAGAACAAAACAATGGGGTGCTTCCACCTCCAAATATGGAAGTAGCAATGCACCCCCCTATGGTAAACAGTCTCTATGACTTTCCTCTGCCATTTCCAAGCACTTATCTTTTGGCAGCCCATTTGGGGGGAAAACTAGCACTTCATGCTCAAAATTGGCATCTAATTACCCAGGACAAGTGGGTCTTAAATATAGTATCCCAGGGATACAGATTTAATTTCTACACGTTGCCAATTCCAAATGGATGGCCAGACCTGCCTCCAAATCAGTGGGCAGAGGCCCAGAAACAAGTCATGTCCCCCATTTATATGGGGGCTATTCAACCAGTACCAGAAAAGGAAAAAGGACAAGGTTTATATTCAAGACTTTTCCTGGTACCCAGAAAAGACAAGTCATGGCATCCAGTTCTGGACTTATCTTTTCTAAATAGCTTCATGGACATGTCAAAATTCAAGATGCTGACTCTACAACAGTTACTGCCTATGCTAGGCAATGATGCCTGGTTGGTAACTCTAGACTTAAGAGGCTTACCTGCATATCCCAATCAGGGAATCTTGCAGAAGATACCTCCGCTTCAAAGCAGGCTATTTGCATTACCAGATGTTCATCGTGATGTCCTTCAAGGATGCATCTGCAGTCATCAAATATGGGTTGTCCTGCCTTAGGCAGCCCTTCGGTCGGCCGGATTCCAAAGTCTGGGTCCGGCGTCGGCTGATGTCGCCCTCTCCCCAACGTCAGAGCGCCTGGGGTATAAGTGTCAGCCGACACCATCTTCCTCAGTCTTTCTTGCCGCATGGTGCCTGAAGCAGAAGCAGTTCGCAAGTGCCGGTCAGCCAGCTCCTGTAATTCAGCTACCGAAGACTTCAAAAGCTAAGTACCCCGTTGGGGACTCTTTCTTGCCTCAGCCAATGTCAGATAAAGTTAATTGCTTATCTTGTGGGAAACAAATACCTCATAAGGATTTCCACTCTTACTGCCTCCCCTGCCTAGGCCCAGACCACGACGTCTCGGCCTGTTCAGCCTGTGCTTCCTTCAACCGACGCACTCTTAGACGTCGGGCGGAGTTTGCAGAGGAATTTTTGGGGGCTAGTTTTTCATACAATATGCCGTCTGAGACTCCGACTTCACATTTAACAAAGAAACGGAAGGACAAGGACCGACACGCAGGCCGCAGTTTCGGCTGAAACCACGGCTTCGGCTGAAACCACGGCCAGGCCTACCACGAGTGTCTTGATCTCGGCTAAAACAGAGTCCTTGGTACTTCCGACCCCCGAAACTGCTCAACCGACAACCTCGGCCCCAGAGGCCCCTGCTGAGTCGGTTATTGAATTTCCTTCAGAAACTGGTGTCTTGGAAATTTCCAACACCATTTCTCTAGACAAAACTACACCAGCACGTGGTGCAGCTAGGCCTTCTGCATCCATGTCCATAAAGGCTTTCACCAGGGCTAAAGCTGCTAAACATACAAAAGCTATGCCTCCCAGGGTTATTCCTCAGGGACCCTCTACCAGTTCACAGATTCTTACTCTAGCAGAGGACCATATCTCCTTACTTAGGGGCTCTCAACCCCCTCTAGACAAAAGGCCCAGGGTTGAGCCCTCTGACCCCCACTCCTCAGAGGAGGCCTCTGATGGCTCTGCTCTCTCGGACTACCAGGAGGAGGCTTTTTCGGTCTACGAGGATTCTGATGCAGAGGAATCAATTCCTTCGGCCTCCCCTCCTGAAGAACTATCCTTTGGGGAGACCCTTCACACTATGAGAGAGCATTTCAAATGGCAGGGCCAGGAATTCTCTGATTCCAGGAAAAGATTAAGAACTTTTCTGCATTTACCTCAGCATAGACCTTTGGCTATATCTCCTGTTTTGACTGTCATTGATGATGTGTACTCTGAGTCTAGCATAACCCCTGCCAATCTTCCTCCGGCCCCTGCCAAACCCAATAGGTACTACAGGGTCCCGGACTCGCATCTTTTTCTTTACAAGGCCCACTCTGCTGATCCAGAAACTATTTCCTAGGGCCCTAAAGGGGTTGCAGCTTCCACTACTAAGAATCCACTCCCCTCTGAAAGGGAGTCCAGGGCTTTAGAGAGATGGGGTAAAAAAGTGTATACTTGTGCTACTCTTTCTATGAGGGCATTAAATTGTCAATTTCATATGATACAGTACCAAGAGTATTTGTTAGATAAATTGCATAAGAAGCTGTATTCACCTGAACCCCTAGACCGCAAATCACTTCAGGATCTGGTAGGTTAGCAACCATTTCTTACAGTGTGGTTATGATGCATTGGAAGCTTCATGTAGGTCAGCTATGACAGGTGCAGTCATACGTAGGCATGCTTGGCTGAAGGAACAATCTCTGCCAGACCATGTTAAAGCTAAGCTTCTGGATGCTCCACTGGAAAAGCAAAAGTTATTTGGCTCCACTGCTCAGGAGGTCTTAAAGAAATTTGAGGAAAAGGCAAAATCTGTACAAACAGTCAAAGATTTTCTACAAGTCCAACCACCAAGATTCAGCAGAAATTGGCCTACCAAGAATTGGTCCTTTCCGGACACAGAAAGATTTCAGAGAGGCAAGAACAGGCGTGCCAGAGGTAGAGGGCAAGCTAGAGGCTCTTGCAGAGGACGTCAGTGGCAGCCTCCCAACCAGAGAGGTAGTGCAGGACCTACAACTGCTGCACAAGGACAGATTCAATGACTTTGCTTTGACTCCGCCAACCAGGGCTCAATTAGAAGCACCTTTGGGCGGAAAGCTTTCCTTATTTTCAGAAAATTGGCACAGTATTACAAGAGACAAAGGACACTGCAAATAATAGACAAAGGATACAGGTTCCATTTTCACACATTGCCAAAAAGAAAAGGCATGTCAGACCTGCCACCAAATCTAAGGGCAGAGGCTTTGAAACAAATCTCCAGCTTAATGCAAATGAAAGCTATAGAAAAGGTTCCTCTTTCAGAACAAGGCCAAGGATTTTATTCCAGACTATTCCTTGTTCCAAGAAAAGAAAATCAATAGAGGCCTATTCTCGACTTGTCCGCACTGAATACTTATCTCATTGTGCCAAAATTCAAAATGCTGACTCTACAGCAACTCCTTCCCATGCTGGGCAAGGGGTCTTGGCTGGTGACTCTAGACCTCAAGGAGGCATACCTGCATGTCCCTATCAGACAAAGTTGCAGAAGATACCTCAGATTTCTTGCAGGTTCAGAGCATTATCAATTCTCAGCATTGCCCTTTGGCTTATCTACTGCGCCCAGAGTATTCACGAAATGCCTGGCATCAGTAATTGCACACTGCAGACATCAGGGGATTCAAATATACCCATATCTGGACGACTGCCTCATACAAGCGGACAGCCAACAAACTTTGGTAAAGGACTTGAATTATGCCATCCGCCTACTGCAGGCCTTGGGATATACAGTCAGCATTCACAAATCAAGACTTGTTCCATCCCAAAGAATAACTTTTCTGGGTGCGGATCTAGACACAACCACCCAAATGGCTTTTCTCACAGAAGAAAAACAGACAACTACCGGACTACTTCAAGAATCTGACAAGACAAACTCAGCTGACTGCAAGGAAAATCCTGCAGGCCCTGGGTTACATGGCATCTTGCATTCTTCTGATTCCACAAGCAAGGCTGCATATGAGGAAACTACAATGGTACCTAAGGAGTTTATGGACTCAGCACAGTCACAGCTTGGAAACTTTGATCCCACTCATTCCATGCCTCCAAAAGGAATTTCTGTGGTGGGCTCAAGCAAGCCAGTCAAACAGGGGTCTGCCCTTCAGCAAACCGATGGCCAGCCAAACCATTACAACAGACGCTTCAGACCACGGTTGGGGAGCACACATGGAGGGCAGATGTATTCAAGGACTATGGTCACAAAAGGAGCTACACATGCACATAAACCAAAAGGAAATGCTGGTAGTGATACATGCAATCGAGGCCTTCAAACTCTTTCTGCATCAAGGCCACCTGCTAATAAGGGCATACAACACCACAGTTATGTGGTACATAAACAAGCAAGGAGGCACCCATTCCTACCCTCTTTGCAGACTGGCAATGAATCTATGGGAACTTTCCTTAAAACTCAATATAGAACTGCAATCCCAGTTTTTGCCAGGAAAAGACAATATACTGGCGGACAGCTTAAGCAGAAATATCATGGATGCACACGAATGGATGCTGCACCCAGACATCTTCCTACAGATAACACAATCATGGGGAAGGCCAGACAGATCTTTTTGCCTCCCCCCACAATCATCAGCTGAAGAAATTCTGCTCAAGGACATACCACCCACAAGCATGGAAAGTGGACGCCCTATCTTTCAGCTGGAAAACTCTTAACAGTGTATGCATTTCCACCTCTTCCATTAATGACCAAGGTCTTACTGAAGATCAGGACAGAGCAGCCAAAAGTGATTCTGATAGCTCCGAACTGGCCAAGACAGCACTGGTACCCACTGTTAAAGAGCATGTCACGCACAAAACCATGGCCTCTTCCTCAATGGCCACTTCTCCTGACACAGCACAATTACAAAACTCTGCATTCCAACCTGAAAACCTTGCAACTAGCAGCCTGGAAAATATCTTGACTCCTCCTCAGGATAAGCTATCCAAGAGAGTGAAGGATATCATCATGGAAGCTCGCAGGCCTTCCACAAGAAAGGCATATTCAGCAGAATGGAAAAGATTTCGCACTTGGAGCACCACAAAGGGCCTAGATGCAACAGTGATGAACATGACACACATCCTGGAATACTTGGCAGAAATGCTCCACAATGGCCTTTCTTACTCTTCCATAAAAATTCATGTTTCAGCAATTTCAGCAGAATACAATACTGATCCACCTGTCTTCTCTCATCCTCTCCTAAGGCAGTTTCTAAGAGGAATTAAAAACACCAATCCTCCAAGAAAACCACCAGTACCTACATGGGACCTTAACTTCATGTTGGAAAAGTTGACTCTACCTCCCTTTGAACCAGCAGCATCTTCAGAGTTAGTTCCTGTCTTGGAAGACTGCCTTCCTTCTGGCCATAAACCTCAGCAAGAAGAGTATCTGAATTGCAGGCACTCATGGCAGTACAACCATTTCTTATTTTTCATCAGGACAGAGTCTCCTTGAGAACAATCCTTCATTCATGCCAAAGGTGGTATCCAGGGTCTCATTGAACCAAGCTATTCACCTGCCTACCTTCTTTCCAGATCCGCAAAACAAGGGAGAAAAACGTCTGCATACCTTGGACATTCACAGACAGTTACGCTACTACTTGGACAGAACTAAGACTTTCAGAAAAACTGACCAGCTGTTGGTAGCATATGCTGCAGGCATCCAAGGCAAAGCAATTTCCAAACAGACTGTTTCAAAATGGATAGGAAATTGCATTCGATTCTGCTACTCTTATCATGGAAAAACTGTGCCAGCTAACATCAGGCCTCATTCCACCAGAGCCACAGCCACCTCCACAGCCTTTTTAAGAGGGGTGGCTACCAAGGACATTTTAGAAGCTGCTACATGGAGCTCCGTGCATACATTTTCCAAGCATTACAATTTGCCCTTATATTCCAGATCCAGAGCAGGCTTTGCTACGGCAGTCCTGCAGGGCATTTTAGCTACACCATCATTTCCTTGGATCCTACCACCCCCAGCTTGGCTATGGTATTCTACCCATATGTAAGGACTGCAGATGCATCCTTGAAGGACATAGTACAGTTTTGTACCTACCATAAATGTTAATGTCCGATAGGTATGCATCTGCAGTCAGGTTTTCCCTCCCTCCCTCCTTCCCCTCTGTGGTATTTCTTGGGTACTTATCCCTCTTATAGCTAGCTGGGGTTATCTATTATGGTGTATTTGTTTTTTTATTACTGTGCATGTTTGGAATATTTTGCATTTCTCCAAATTTAGCCTTCCTTAGAGGGCACCTGGCATCTGGGGCAAGAAAAACTGAGGAAGATGGCGTCGGCTGACTCTTTTATACCCCAGGCGCTCTGACGTCGGGGAAAGGGCGACATTAGCCGACGCCGGACCCAGACTTTGGAATCCGGCCAACCGATGGGCTGCCTGAGGCAGGACAACCCATATGTAAGGACTGCAGATGCATACCTATCGGACATCTACATTTATGGTAGGCACAAAACTGTACTTTCCCAGCTCTCACCAATTTCTTTTCAAAAGCCATAATGCTGACCCTGAAACCATTTCTCAAGGCCTCAAGGGAATGAAGGCCTGTACAGCCAAGAATCCACTACCTTCCGAAAGAGAATCTAGATCCTTAGAAAGGTGGGGGGAAAAGGTATACACCTCGGCCACCCTAGTCATGAGGGGCCTTAAATTGTCAATTCCATATGCTTAAATAGCAGTTTCTGTTATCACAATTAAGAAATAGTGTCTCAACCTGAACAACCAGATTTGAAAGAATTGCAGGATATGATGCATAGTGCAAAACAAGTGGGTAAACACACCTTACAATGTGGCTATGATGCCTTAGAGGCCTCAAGTAGAGCTGCTGTTACAGGATCAGTCATTCGTAAGCATGCCTGGCTTAGGGAACAAAGCTTGCCTGATCATGTTAAAGCTAAACTACTAGATGCTCCTTTACAAAAGGATGTACTATTTGGTACTAATGCTGAGGAGATACTACGGAAAATGGAAGAAAAGGCTAAATCTATGCAAACTGTCAAGGCTTTTCTACAGGTACAACCACCTCGTTTTAGCAGAAATTGGCCTTCTAAAAACTGGTCCTTTCCAGCCACGGACAAGCCCCAAAGAGGTAGATACAGGCGCTCAAGGGGCAGAGGACAATCTCAAGGATCATATAGAGGCAGACTATGGCAAACTCCAGCACCAAGAGGTGGCGAAGACCGTACACAATACAGAAAACAAACCCAGTGACTTCCTCCTTTTCATGCCAAGCAAGTCTCAGCTGGCAGCTCCCTTGGGAGGAAAGCTGGCATTATTTACAAGAAACTGGCATATCATCACAACAGACAAATGGATCCTGGACATTATAAACAGAGGCTACAGATTTCATTTTCACACTCTTCCAAAAATGAGAGGCATGCCAAACCTGCGCCACAATCAAAAGGCAGAGGCACAAATACAAATTTCAAAACTCATGGACATGAAAGCTATTCAAGAGGTACCTACTCACGAACAATGTCAAGGCTTTTATTCCAGACTATTTCTGGTACCAATGAAAGGAACCGACTGGAGACCCATTTTGGACTTATCCATCCTAAATACATTTCTACTCGTACCAAAATTCAAGATGCTCACATTACAGCAGTTTCTTCCCATGCTGGGCAAGGAGTTTTGGCTGGTAACATTGGACCTCAAGGAGGCATACCTGCATGTCCCAATCAGACAAAGCTGCAGAAGATACCTCAGATTTCTTGCAGGTTCAATCCACTATCAATTCTCTGCATTGCCCTTTGGCTTATCTACTGCGCCCAGAGTATTCACGAAATGCCTGGCATCAGTAATTGCCTACTGCAGACTTCAAGGGATACAAATTTACCCTTATTTGGACGACTGCCTGATCCAAGCGGACAGCAAGCACATACTTCTGGAACATCTGGCTTATGCAACACGGTTACTGAATTCTCTGGGATACACAATCAACGAAGAGAAATCCAGGCTAACACCATCTCAGAAAATAACTTTCCTGGGTGCCAACTTGGACACAAACACCCAGATGGCCTACCTTACGCCAGAAAAACAAGGGCAACCAACTCAGTACTTCAAAATACTAGCAAATTGTACCAGGCTTAGTGCAAGGAAAATCCTGCAGGCTCTGGGCTTCATGGCATCTTGCATTCTTTTAATCCCATGTGCAAAGTTGCATATGGGGAAACTTCAATGGTACCTAAAAAACCTATGGTCTCAACACAGCCACAGTTTGGAAACAATAATACCAATAATTCCATGTTTGCAAAAGAAATTTCTATGGTGGGCCCAAGCATGTCAAGCAAACACAGGTCTCCCATTCTGCAAGCCTCAAGCAAATCAAGTCATCACAACAGACGCCTCAGATTATGCCTGGGGGGCGCACATGACAGGCAGGTGCATTCAGGGCAAATGGTCCCAAAAGGAAAAGCACCTTCACATCAATCAAAAAGAAATGCTAGCAGTGATAAATGCAATTACAGCATTCAAGGACCTCCTGCATCCAGGACAATTATTGATAAGAACAGACAACACCACAGTAATGTGGTACATAAACAAGGAGGAACACATTCATACCCCCTGTGCAGACTAGCCATGACTCTTTGGAACTTGGCTCTGGAATGGCAAATCGAACTTCAAGCACAGTACTTGCCAGGTTTGGAAAACACACTGGCAGACAATCTAAGCAGAAATATGACAGATCCGCACGAATGGAAGTTGCATCCTCAGGTGTTTACAAAGATAATCCAAGCTTGGGGGAGGCCAGACATAGATCTCTTCGCCTCCCACAGAAATCACCAATTGGAAAAGTTTTGTTCAAGGACCTTTCACCCAAAGGCCTGGAGAGTGGACGCCCTTTCATTCAGTTGGACAGCATGGACAGTGTACGCTTTCCCACCTCTGCCTCTTCTGCCCAAGGTGCTCTTGAAAGCAAGAGCAGACAGACCGAAGATGATACTGATTGCTCCAGACTGGCCAAGACAGCACTGGTACCCACTCCTGAGGAGCCTAACACATACTCCTCCCTGGCCTCTACCTCTAATGCCTCTTCTGCTCACTCAGCACAGCTACAAAACTCTTCAGTCGGCTGAAAACACTCAATCTCGCTGCATGGAAAATTCCTTAACATCACAGCAGACCCTACTCCCCAAAGAGGTGCAGGACATCATTCTGGAGGCCAGAAGGCCATCTACTAGAAAGGCTTACTCCGCAAAATGGAAACGATTTTGCTCTTGGAATGAGAAAAAAGGCCAGGACCCTAGAAAACTGAATTTGCCTCCGGTATTACAGTATCTAGCTGAGCTGCTGAACACTGGACTTTCTTTTTCCTCCATAAAAATCCATGCCTCAGCCATTTCTGCAGAATTCAACACGGATCCACCGTTATTCTCTCACCCACTTGTAAGTCAGTTCCTCAGAGGGGCTAAGAATATAAGACCACCAAGGAAACAACCAGTGCCAGCCTGGGATCTTAATTATATTCTGGAAAAATTAACATTACCTCCCTTTGAACCCGCTGCCTCAACAGATTTGCAATATTTGTCCTGGAAAACCGCTTTCCTTCTGGCCATTACCTCAGCTCGTAGGGTTTCGGAACTACAAGCCCTCATGGCTGTGCAGCCCTTTCTCATCTTCCATCAGGACAGGGTTTCCCTTCGAACCAACCCGTCATGTATGCCTTAAGTGGTATCCAGGGTAGCTTTAAATCAAGCCATTCACTTACCTACCTTTTACCCCAATCCTCAAAACAAAGGGGAAAGGCTGCTACATTCCTTAGGCATCCATAGACAGCTACGTTACTATTTGGACAGAACAAAGCCTTTCAGGAAATCAGAACTTTTTGTGTCCTATGCTATAGGAGCTCAAGGGAAGCCTGTTACCAAACAGACAATTTCAAAATGGATAGGCCACTGCATACGATTTTGTTACTCCTATCATGGGAAATCTGCCCTACAGGCGTCTGATCCCATTCCACCAGGGCCACAGCTACCTCTGCAGCCTTCCTCAGAGGAGTTCCTACCAAAGATATTTTGGAGGCAGCCACTTGGAGTTCTGTGCATACCTTCACAAAACGCTACCACCTGCCTTTGTATTCCAAAACTAGAGCAGGCTTTGCCACTGCTGTGTTGCAGGGCATTCTGGCTCATTCCAGTTCCACCTAGTGCCTACCACCCTGTGCGTAGCTTAGGGATTCTACCCATATGTGATTACTGCAGCTGTATGCACGATGAACATAGTACAGTTTTGTACCTACCATAAATGTAGATGTTCGAGTGCTAATACAGCTGCAGTACAGGTTTCCCTCCTTCCTTCCCCTCTTGGTAAAGGACTAGGGGCTAACACCTCCTCATCCAACCTAATTTGGGTTATCCTCCTATGGTGTATTTGCTTGCAACTACTGTTTTTTTTTTATTACATTGCATTGCTTGAATATATTCATATATATAATTTATGTATTGCCTTCCTTCTGGGGGCACCTGACATCTGGGGCAAGAAAGACTGAAGAATATGGCGTCGGCTGTGTCTTATATACCCCTGTCGCACTGACGTCAGGAAAGAAAGCGACAACAACAGACGCCAGACCTAGACTTTGGAATTCGGCCGACCGAGGGACCGCCTGACGGCAGAGAACCCGTATGTGATTACTGCAGCTGTATTAGCACTCGAACATCTACATTTATGGTAGGTACAAAACTGTACTTTCAACCACCTAGGTTTAGCAGAAACTGGCCTTCAAAAAATTGGTCCTTTCCGGTGTCAGACAGGCCACAAAGAGGCAGATACAGACGCCCAAGATGCAGATCTCAGCCCCAAGGCTCTTACAGACCTAAACAATGGGGTGCTTTTGTCCCCAAAGGAGACGACAAATCACAACCTTATAGGAAACGGTCCCAATGACTTTCCTCTACAAATGTCAAGCACTTACCTTTTGGCAGCACCCCTAGGGGGAAAGCTAGCACTTTTCTCACAAAATTGGCACCTAATTACCCAGGACAAATGGGTACTGAATATTTTCTCAGGGTTACAGGTTCCACTTTCACACCCTTCCAAAATCAAAAGGTATGCCGGACCTGCCACAAAACCAATGGGCAGAGGCACAAAAACAAATTTCTGCTTTCATGGACATGGGAGCTATTCAAAGAGTACCACAGCAAGAACAGGGACAAGGATTTTACTCAAGACTTTTCCTAGTACCCAGAAAGGACAAAGCCTGGAGACCAATACTGGACCTGTCAATCCTAAATACTTTCCTGGATGTCCCAAATTCAAAATGTTAACACTGCAGGAACATCTGCCCATGCTGGGCAAGAAGGCTTGGCTAGTTACTTTGGACCTCAAGGAGGCATACCTGCATGTCCCAATCAGACGATCTTGCAGAAGATACCTCAGATTCATAGCTGGCTCAATGCATTACCAATTCTGTGTACTGCCCTTTGGCTTATCTACTGTGCCCAGGGTCTTCACAACATGCCTGGCACCAGTAATTGCGTTTTGCAGACAGAGGAATTCAAATATATCCCTACTTGGATGACTGCCTTATTCAAGCAGAGAGCAAGGACATTCTTCTAAAACATATGGCGTTTGTAAAAAGATTACTAATTTGCCTAGGGTACACAGTAAACGAACAGAAATCAAAACTAGTGCCCTCTCAAGAGATAATATTCCTGGGAGCAAGCTTAAATACAACTACCCAGATGGCTTATCTCACGCCAGACAAGCAAAGGCAGCTGACTCATTACTTTCAAATGATGGCAACAAAGACCCAGCTCCTTGCAAGAAAAATTCTGCAGGCCCTGGGCTTCATTGCATCCTGCATTCTACTAATTCCATATGCAAGACTGCATATGAGGAATCTACAATGGTACCTAAAAAGTGTTTGGACTCAACATTGCCACAGCCTGGGAACAATAATTACTTTAATTCCCTGCCTACAACAGGAGTTTCGATGGTGGTCCCAGGCCAGTCACCACAACAAGGGACAGCCTTTCACCTTACCCACAGCCAGGCAGACAATAACAGATGCATCGGATTATGCCTGTGGGGCACACATGGCAGGAAAATGTATTCAGGGCACATGACCCAAGGAACAAGTGCATCTTCACATCAATCAAAAAGAGATGCTAGCTGTACAGAATGCCCCGACAGCTTTCAAGGACCTACTACATCCAGGACAACTATTACTAAAGACGGACAATACCACAGTTATGTGGTACATAAGCAAGGGGGCACGCATTCCTACCCTCTCTGCAGGCAAGCCATGACGTTGTGGAACACAGCACTGACCTATCAAGTACATCTGCAGGCACAATTCCTGCCAGGAACGAAAAATACATTGGCAGACGAACTAAGCAGAAATCTCATGGATCCTCATGAATGGAAACTAAATCCTCAGGTCTTCAGCATGATGATAAGGAAATGGGGACGCCCAGACATAGATCTTTTTGCCTCCCCTCACAACTGCCAACTACAGAAATTCTGCACAAGAACTCATCCCTCACAAGCATGGAAAGTGGATGCTCTCTCATTCAGCTGGAAAACCCTGATATTTTATGCCTTCCCTCCACTGCCTCTTCTTCCCAAGGTGCTCTTAAAAGTCAGACAAGAGAGGCCAAAAATGATCCTGATTGCCCCAGACTGGCCACGCCAGCACTGGTACCCAATCCTAAAGAGCTTGTCTCAAGGCCCAGCCTGGCCTTTACCTCATATTTCTCATCTACTGACTCAACAAAACAATCAGATTCTGCACAGTCCACTCAGAACCTTAAATCTGGCTGCATGGCAGATAATATAGCCACTCAGACCACATCTCTCTCTAAAGCTGTTATGGATGTCATTTTAGAAGCCAGGATGTCCAACACTAGGAAATCTTATGCAGAAAAATGGAAGAGATTCTGTGCTTGGAACCAGGCACAAGGACTCGAACCCACTTGTTCCAAATATACCTCAGATTTTACAATACCTAACTGAGATGCTGGACAAAGGTCTGTCCTTCTCATTCAGCCTTTCTCAGAGGAGTACCAACCAAAGACATTTTAGAAGCTGCAACTTGGAGTTCAGTGCGCACTTTCACCAAGCACTACCACTTACCTCTCTACTCTAAATTCAGATCAGACTTTGCCACTGCAGTCCTGCAGGGCCTGGTAGCCTCTCCTAATCCTATTTAGGCCCAGCCACCCAACCTCAGCTTTGGGATTCAACCCAATTGTAATGACTGCAACAGTGAAACACGATGAACATAGTACAGTTGTGTACCTACCATATCTCCAGGTTTGTAGCGCAGCATGATGCCCCAGAGATCATCCATACGCAACTATCAGCAGGCAAAACCACATTTCAAGTCGTAGCCGGTTATAGATCGCCCACCATGTCCCAAGATGCTCACTCTGCATTCTTTGAGACATTGGAAAATATAAAGGTCCTACCCAACACCATAATCTTGGGTGATTTCAACTACCCTGGTATAGACTGGGCGAACTACCAATGTTCCAACTCCTATGCTCAGAGATTCATAGAATTTATAAATTCAAATTCCCTTGAACAACTGTTATGTTCCCCCACTAGAGACAACATATTGGATTTACTCATCACAAATATGGGTGCCCATTGTACCACACCCGTTGTCACCCCCTCCTTGGTCAGATCCGACCACAAACTGATAACCCTGGACACTCACTCCTCCACCTCCCCCAATTAAAGAAACCATAGTCAAAAACCTTTCCAAAGCAAACTTCGAACTACTTGCATCCGAAGCTGCAAGCTTCACTATTCCTTTGTAGAAGGATAATGATATCCAGGATGCAGAATCCTACACCAAGGCACTCTATATGCATCTTCAGGATTGCATGGACCGTGCTTTCCCAAATAAAACCAAGACTCCTTCCTCAAGCAAGAAAAAAAAGTCTGGTGGACCCCGGCCATTAGCAAACTTTACAATAAAAGGAGGAGACGTGTACAAAAAAAGGCCAAATCTCAAGTAGAAAAATCATCCCTGATCAACATTAGTAAGAAATTGAGGGCCCTCATCAAGTCAACTAAAGCTAATTTTGAAAAGAAAGTTGCCAAGGATAATCATAAGGCCTTCTATTGGCTACGTCAAAAACCTAAATGGCAACGCTCAGGTCTGTTCTGAGCTAGTACAAAATGGAACAAAATACACTGACCCTTCTGACATTGCCAACATCTTGGCTGACCGGTTCAGTGCAAATTCCCCTCACCACCTACAGGGCCTATTACCATTCTAGGGGATTGTGCAAGTCCAATTATTACTGATACGTTGGTTAACAAGGCTCTATCTAAAGCTCGAAACACTGCCTCCATGGGGACCAGATGGTGCCCCAGGCTGTGTCATACGCGAGTTCCAAACGGAATTAACCCAGCATCTTAATACCCTGTTCAGTCTCAGCCTCTCCACAGGATATGCTCCCATAGAATGGCGCACGTCAGTGGTGGTCCTGCTACACAAGGGTGGGGCCACAACTGACCCCGGGAACTACCGACCAATAAGCCTGACAAGTCTGATCTGTAAGGCTATGGAGCGAATCATTATGGAGCTCATAAATGGAGAGATTGGGAACCTCCAGTCGCTGGACCCCACACAGTTCGGATTCGTCAAGGGCAGATCATGCATCCTGAACCTGGTGGATTTCTTTGAGAGAGTTACTCAGGCTATAGATAAGGGAAAGGAGGTACACACTGCTTACCTTGACCTTGCTAAAGCATTTGACACCATTCCCCATTCATGTATTATTGATAAGCTCACCAGCCTGGGCATAAACCCTTACGTCACAAGATGGATCACAAACTGGCTGTCAGACAGATCCCATAAAGTAAGAGTAGCGGGATCTATGTCCGAATCCAGACCAGTAACGAGTGGTGTGCCTCAGGGCTCTGTCCTGGGGCCCCTCCTGTATGGCATATACTTCTCAGAAGTACAGGCAAGCACGGAAGGGCTGTGGCTAACTAAGTTTGCGGACGACTGCAAACTGGGGTCGACATGGAGATCCTCCAGAAGGGCCTAAATGAGACTGATGCATGGTGTCAAAGCCATGGTCTCAAGCTAAATGCAAAAAATGCGTAGTAATCCCCTTTGGAAAAAAGAGTACCCGCAAACTACAACTTGGGGGTAATCCCCTGAAATCTGAAGAAATAAGGGATATAGGGACCCAAGTAGATAGTCAGTTTTCCTTTGATAACCGTGTTGCCAAAGTGGTTAGAAAATCCTTCTATGTGACCCATCTGATCACGAAAGGGTTCGCATCAAGATCTAAGGATGTAATGGTGCCCCTCTACTCTTCCCTCATCAGACCCATTATTGAGTACAATGCACCAATTGGAATGTACCTGGCTAGACATCTCCAGCAGCTGGAGAAGACCACAAAGGTACCTAACCAAGAGTAGCCTCAAACAGTTGCCCTATGCAGCACGATTGAAAAAGCTAAGACTGTTCTCTGTTGCATACCGCTTTCTCAGTGGCGATCTCTGTCTAACTTAGAGCCATGGAACAGGGCCCCGATCTACATAAGACAGAGCCCCTCACTATCACTCTTCAAGAGGAACCTTGATGAGCAGATGGGTAACAGAAAGTTCACACCGGGGATCACACCAACAGCACTACTAGATAGGGGCCAAGGGTACTAGCTGCTAGTACAAGGGTTTAGGGAACTACTAAAGGGGCAGTGAATACCGCACAACGTGGCTGGGCTAATATGTGCCTTCGGGCAGATAGCCCAGTACCAACCTATGAACCTATAAGTATAGATGTTCGACTGTATTCACTGTTGCAGTCCAGGTTACCCACCCACCATCCCCCTTTTCATTGCTGGGACTTTTCTATACTTCTCAACTCTATACAACCTGTGTGGTGTATTTGCTTGTAGATGAAGGAAATGTTTATTTTAGTACATGCATACTTTTTGGCATACTTTTTTACAGCCTTCCTATTTGGGGGCACCTGACATCTGGGGCAAGAAAAACTGAAGAAAATGGCGTTGGTTGCATCTTTTATACCCCTGACGCACTGACGTCAGCTAAGAGGTGACAGCAACCGACGCCGGACCCAGACTTTAGAACTCTGGCTGACTGCGGGTAGCCTGCCAGCAGGATAACTTGTGTAATGACTGCAACAGTGAATACACTCGAACATCTACATTTATGGTAGGTACACAACTGTACTTTTTATATATTAAAGCTTTTATTTTTATCTGAGAGTTCGCATTTACTTCAGTTTCGGCTGACTTTGCATTGGCTTTACCCATTGCTTGGATTTTATTTTGTGAACTTTTGGGTAAACCATTTACTTCAGGTGCAGCAGCATTTGTTGTGGTTTTATTCGTATTGCATTTAATTCTGTTGTGTATGGTCTCCATGGTGAGGGAACAGGAGGTTAATTCCACAGGTTTCATTTTATTGGTTACTTTGAACGGGAGAGGTTTGGAATGTTTTAAACTGCCTTGCATTGTTAACCTTGCTCTTTCTGATGAAGTCTCTGATACCAAGGAATGAAAGCGCTAAATACTTTACTGCTGGACTGGGGTGTTGCTTCACATGCTGTCTTTTGAGCTTAGTTTGTTTTAGAGGTTACTACTACTTCATATTGACTCAGCCAGCTTGGTCTCCACCAGTGGTTCACTTGTGGAGGTATGCCACCCCAATGCCTTCTTGAACTGCGAGCTGACACAAGGTGACCCCACCAAGTAGGCCTTTGACTAACCAAGCCCATAGATCATCTAGGTTGCAGTCAGGGCTTCATTTCTCTACTCCATAGTGCCAGGTCATATTTATTCCTTTTTACTATGTCAGTGTGCGTTAGTAGTCAGTCTGCTGGTCTCATGCAGGTGATCTCTATAGTGGTAAATAGCCTTTTAGAAAACTTTTCTTGAGTTTGATTTTTGTTTTCCGCTGGTGGAGGTTAGAAAAACAAAGTAATGCAGCTGGATGCCCCCATTGTACCAGGTCACATTGACATTTGTTCTGTATAGGGAGGGAAAGATGCTCAGCTATGATACTCAAGCTGGGTGTTGAACTCACTTGCAGCATAAGTACCATACATAATGACTGCAGTGACGAACACATTTGGATATCTACTATTATGATTTTTTTCCTATACAGTGGTATATTTTTGTTTTTCTTGCACTGAATGCTTCTATTTTTAGGAGACATTATTTGTAGGGATAAGAACCTTGGGGACTTTTCAAGCACCCAGAAGTTATTTCTCTTAACCAAAAGATCTCTGACCTTTCTATGGGTGTTCTTCCCCTTGGCAGCTTAAAGAAGCAAAGCTTTGTGCCGCACAGAAGGGGAGAGTTTGAGGGTTTATACGGAAACTGGTAAGCATGTGACTCGAGACCAGTCATGGCTGCAAAGGCGGGGGGGGGGCTAACTCTTCATAAGCTCTTCCTGGTAAGTCCTCAGCTCTATTGCCTGTTCTGGCAATGCTGTCTACTATCAAAACCACTTTGGTGACTGACAGTTCTGTGGCAACTGCTGATGTTCTTCTATTCTCATGTTGCAGTATTCTTACTGTGGGATTCTACACCTCAGGTGGCCCGACTGTCATTTCCTATGCAAGAGCTTTAAGCCTGGTTGCTGCTGGTGTGTGGGATGTCACACATAGAGCCATAAACCAGGTACCTTGAATGTGGCGTCTGCATGCAGAGACCCCAGAACTTTTCTGCCACAATCGAACATCAGATCTATTGCTTCACTTCTCTCCTTCAAGCTGGCTAAAGTTAAGTACCCCATTGGGAAATTCTTACTATTTTTGCTTGAGCTTGGGTGGTTTGTCTGTTCTTAGTCAATGTCCGCTAAGAAAGGTAAATGCATATGCGGCCGTCAAATCCCGCATAAAAACTCCCATGATCTTTGCATTTTCTGTTTAGGCTGGGAACACTTATCATACCTCCTGCGAAGCAGTCTGTGTACCCTCAATTTGTGTTTGGAGAATCAAAATGTATGTGAAAAACAGCAGGACAACCACGGCAAAGCACATACATTTAGTAAAATAATAAAACAAATAAAATATTTTATTATTTTATTAAATTTATATGCTTTGCCGTGGTTGTCCTGCTGTTTTTTTTTCATGTACTTTTATCTGGTTCATTCTACGGTGGGACTATTCTCCTTGGTGGTGGTTGCCGGTTTTATTCGGAGAATCAGAGGTTAAGAGTTGAGTGGATCTGGAGTCAGCTGCACAGGTGGAACTGCAAAGAAAAAAGGGTGAAGTTTCAAGACCTACCACCTCTGCCCCTCCGCCGAATGGCCTGCTAACCATCAATTTAGGGGTTGAGGGATATCCACCAGAACCTTCTGCTTCTACCCTTGAGGAAGCCTCTTCCGAAGTACCGGTAGGCACGTCCATGGAGGTTATTCTGACTTCTGTTATTGCCGAAGTTGATGGGGAACCAGGCTCCACCGGAAAACATTCTGTGATCCAGGATTCCGATTCTTCCCCTTTAGGCCAGATCCCTGAAACCAGGCCCACAGCTTCTCCTAAATCAACTCCTTTGAAAAGAAGACAAAAACATTTGTCTGCTTCTTTGGAGGGACAATCAAGACTGGCAGTCCTTCATACAGTCCTTGATGCAGGCCTTCATGGCCCTTATTCCTTCAGCCTCCTCAGCTCCCACTATACTTGTACTTAGCCCAAGACCTGCCTCAGCCATCTCTGTCCTTCCTTCCATTTCTCAGGAAGAAGCCTTATCCTGTTTTTCTGATGAGTCAGTTGCATACTCATCCCAAATAGCTTCCCCCTTGGAATACTATTCCCCTGATGAGGATTCCATTGAGGGAGACTTGTCTCCAGAGGACATTACATTTGGAGAGACTAACACAAATGAGGGAGTATTTTAAATGGGATACTATCCAGATGACAAACTCAAAAGTATTATGAGTTGTACCAGGTTGGATCACCCTCCCCATCAGCCATCCCTCCGGTGATTCCTGCATACTTAGATGCATTTGCATCAGTCTCAAAAAAAAAAAAAAAAAAAAAAACCTCACTCAACCATCTGCTCCCAAGAGACCTTATCATTTCTACAAGGTCCCTGATGCCCACAAATTTCTAGTAGTCCCCCTTAGACCCCACAGTGATAGCTGTGGCCCCAGCCAAAGTCTAGACTTATTCCATCCTCATCACTTCTACCTTCAGACAAGGATAGCAAGGTAATGGACAGGCTGGGCAAGAATGTATACGCCTCTTCCATCCTAGCTTTTAGGGCAATTAACTACCAACCCCATATAGTAAAATATGCCCTAGATTTGGTATCGCAAGCTTAATCCCTACTTGCCTGACTCCCCTAACAAAACAGAAGCAGCATCTAAACTGTCCCTGGCATCTCTGGTTGCAAGGCACTCTATAAAATGCAGTTATGATACAGCAGAGGTCTTTGCTAATCTGCCGCATCTGTGCTGTGCAGATACTCATGGCTTAGGCTCGAGCCACTGCCTGAAGACTTTAAATCCAAACTGTGGATGCTCCACTAGATCATAATCTCCTGTTTAGGAAACGTTCTGCAGAGCTGTTTAAGAATCTACAGGAGAATAGTAAAGAACTCCAAGATATTAAACACTTGCTGGGCTCCGCAGTACCCACATTTTACAGATATTACCCTGCTAAGATCTATGACAGAGGAGCCACTGCCACCCCTTCATCTTCCAGACATTGGAAAGGGACAAGGAGACAATCCTCTAGGACAAGCCCCTTCAGGACAGTAATAGTAATGCATGACTGCCTCAATCATCTTCCCCTCTCATCCCGCCTCTCTCACTGTCTGCCCCTCAGGAAAGAAATCACCTCAGACCGCTGGGTTCTTCCAGTAGTGGAAAAAGGATATTTCCTGTCTTGGCAGGAAAAACCCACACCACAAGGCATTCCCTTTCCACCCAAGAACCAACTTCACCTAATCTCTCTCATTTTCCAGGACCTCCTTGCTCAGGGAACCATATAACCTGTTCCACTAGGCCAAGAAGGAAAATGTTTCTACTCCAGGCTATTCCTGGTACCAAAAAAAAGGATGGCCCTTGGAGGCCAATCCTGGATTTATCCATCTTAAACCTCTTCCTGAAAGTCCCTTCCTTCAGAATGCTATCCCTTCAAAACCGGCTTTCACTATTGCTACCCAATGCTTTCATGGCCACTTTGGAGTTGAAGGAGGCTTACCTCCACATTCCCATACATCTAAACCACAGGAAATGCATTTTGCTGGACCCTGTTCACATTTCCAGTTTACTGCCTTGTCCTTTGGTTTATCCACTGCACCAATGGTCTTCACCAAGTGCCTAACTCCAGCCATAGCCTACTGCTGGACCAGGGCCATTCAAATCTACCCCTACCTGGATGACATTCTTATTCTTGCAGAAGAGAAAGACACCCTCAAAAATCATCTACTGTTCTCCTTGTCTGTACTCTAGGGGTTGGGATTCAGACTCAACCTCACCAAATCATCCCTCTCCCCAGCTCAGGGCAAAAATGTCCAGGGGTGCAGGACTTGGAGAGATCTGATGAAGGCTTTCCTCCCTCAGGACAAAGTAACTTCCCTGATCAACCACTTCCAGGGGCTCCTCTAGGTCGGTTACCTGTCAGACATCTCATGCGCCTTCTGGGCCTTATGGCAGCCACAGTTCCTATGCTGCCGTATCTAAAGAATGTGTGGTCCCAGCACAGCCATCCTCTAGACTTCCAAATACCCTTCCTGCCTTGCCTAAAAGCAGAATTTAAGTGGTGGATTCAACAGATACAATTGAATCCAGGCCTTACCCCTTCAATCCACCACACCAACTCAACGAATGCACACACATGCCTCAGATCTGGGCTGGGGAGCTACCATGAATGGTCTCAAAGTACAGGCTCTCTGGCAGACACCCCCTCTTGAGAAAATACATCAGCGTAAGAGAGATGACAGCAGTTCACTTAGCCCTGAAGGCCTTTCTCTCTCTCTTAAAACCAGGCCTCCTACAGACCACTGTTAATGTGGTACATCGGTAAACAAAGGGGGGACCTGGTCTTGCCTTCTCTGCAGGCTAGCAATACAAGTTTGGGAATTAGCCTTTCAGAACATTATATCTCTGCAGGTACTCTATATTCCGTCCCAGGACAACCACCAAGCGGATGCTCTCAACAGATCATTCTCTCTGCATCACGAGTGGATGTTGCACAGAGAAGTATTCCTAGACATTGTCCACCAATGGGGCACACCACAAATAGATTTGCCTCCCCCCAGAACAGGCAATTGAGAAACTTTTGTACCAAGGATCCCTCACCACTAACTTGAGTGGACGCCTTCACCATCTCATGGAAGGGACTGTTCCTGTATGCCTTCCCTCCCTTTTCTCTCATTCAGAAAGTCCTGAAAATCAGGAGGGACAAGCCAAAAATCTTGCTGGTGACTTGCTGTTGGTCAAGGTAGCATTGGTTCCCCCTTCAATCCCTCCCCAAGGGCAATCGCCACAAGTTATCTCCAAGGTGGACCTGCTCACACAACAGAAGGGAAATCTCATCCATCCACACATGGAGATGCTGTGCTTAACCCTCTGGGTGATAAACTTTTAGTCCCCTTCAGACATGGCTACAACAGGAACGTGCTGTCCTCTAGGAGGCCAGGAAACAAAACACAAGGCGATCCTACATCTCCAAATGGGAAAGATTCTCCATATTGTGTCTGCAAAGACACAGGGGACCCCTTTTAAGCGGATGTTCCTTTAGTCTTAACCTGTGTGTTCTAGCTCAAAAAGGCAGGCCTTTCATACTCTTCAGTGAAAGTTCACTTATCTGCCATCTTTGCCTGCTTACCCTTGGACCCTCCTCTAGTCTACAAGTTGGATGTTAAACTATTTTTCAAAGGGGTCTTGCACACTAGACCACCAAGGAAGCCTATCCCACCTCCCTGGGACCTAAATTGCATCCTGGAGAAACTTACACTTGCCCCTTTTGAGCCAGCCAGCTCTGCATCTCTGCACATGGAAAACAGTTTTGTTGGCAGCCCTTTCCTCACCCAGAAGGGTTGTGGAGTTACAGGCGCTCATGTCATCCCCTCCCTACACTACTTCCACAAAGACAGGATGACCCTGTGCACCAACCCCTCCTTCATGCCAAAAGTGGTCAACGAACTGTCACTAAATCAGTCCATTCACTTGCCCACCTTCTTTCCCTCTCCTAAAACTGACAGTGGGAATTCTGCATTCCTTTGATGTCAACAGCCAGTTAAGGTTCTACTTGGACAAAACTAAGACCATTAGAAAATCTAATCGCAAGTCAGTTTCCAAACAAACTGTCTCCCGCTAAACTCTGCTTCTGCTATTCCTATCACAGAAAGCACTTGTATCAGTGGGTCAGAGCAGACACTACTAGAGCAGTAGCCTCTTCTGAGGCCTTCTTCAAGTGCCTGGAAACCACCCGCCATCCGGTCCTCTATACATACCCTTTCCAAACAGGACCATATCTTCATAGCCAGAGCAGGATTTGCAAGGGCAATCCTGCAAGGATTTCTGGAGTCCGCTACCTCTGCCTCCACCTTTCCTCCTTCCTAAGCTGTGGTACTCCTACAGTAAGAATACTGCAATATGAGAATAGGAGGACGTAGAATACGTGTGTAAAATCTTACCATAACCATAGATGTCCTTCTCTTCCATGTTACATTATTCCTTCCCTCCCACCTACGCACCCCCTGCATTACCTTCAACCTATGGGGTATTCTAGGGCCACTACCTAAACTGTGGTCACACAGGGCAGTCAGTTGCATTTCGCTGGTCTTGGAGACATCATTTGGCATTGTCTGGACTGCTGTCTGACTGGACAGTCAGTTCTGAGGTCTGTGCGTGCAGATGTCACATTTAAGGCCCCTGGTTTATGGCCCAACATGTGATATCCCACACACCAGCAGCAACCAGGCTTAAGCTTTTGTATAGGAGCTGAAGTTCGGGTCACCTGAGCCAGAAGATACCACAGTAAGAATACTGCAACATGGAAGAGAAGTATATCTATGGATATGGTAAGATGTGCGTCACAGCCAGATATTTCCAAAGCAACCGGACATTGGTGCACACACTTAAAAAAGATTCCCTGTAGCGGATTCCTCCTGTTTTTATTGAAGATCCAGTAGCAGCGGGGGCAGCCTGCAGTTAAAGTATTGAGCCAGCTTATAAGGGCAACAGCTTTTGGCTTTTTATCAGGGGATACACTAGTCTGGTTTAGGCACAGCTAACCCCCACAGCAACATGGTCTGGTGTTTTACCAGGTGATTCACTGAAGAATACATAGCAAAATGGTAAAATTGCAATGATTCCTTGCCTTTATTCCCAAAAGACATCTACTGCAGTGGTACTTCCCCAGTGAAAAGGAAAATAAATCCCTTTTTCAGAGTTAACTTCTGATTCAAACTTTGAGTACCAGGATCTTAACTTCTTCTGCAGCTGTATGTACCTTTCCTCTTTATCAGTGTTCTACAGACTGAGAAGAATCATGCTTCCTCTGAGGATGTGTTGTTTGGCGAAGCCTTCTGCTGAACTGCTGGTATGTATGATGGAATATCAGGTAAAATAGATGGTAGAATTCAGCTTGTCACGCTTATTCAGATAGCTGTAAAGTAGGCAAATGTACAGTAAAATGTTCACTGATGCATTGGCCATGTTTTCTGCGTCTGGCGCACTTGTGTAAGACGTATGCTTCTTTAAGGTCCCTGCCTTTACATGTTACCCCTTTGGGAAAACACCTCATGTTTGGTATTCTATCCCAAGTTTCAAGGGAAATGGAAAAACTGAGACAGTGACACAGTTGTTTCTCTCCCCTACCCTGAAGTACAGTAGAAATTTTCCTGCAAAGCAGGGGCCCTTTTATAGGAAGCAGTCACTGGTTTGACTAATTTAGGGCAGAGAAATGCCTGAAAGGCTTCTGAATTAGAAGCAGAGTCCAAGGCAGATAACAGGGAGGTCTGATATTAGTGACACCCCTGTCTTTCAGGAAAGTGTACCTCAATACTGATTGTTCAGTTTTCCCTTTCTCCCAGTGCCAGCACCACCTCTTGGGAAGAAGTCTTAGAATTTCAAGCAACAGTGGCTAGCCCAGGAGTAAGCCAGTTTCTAAATGCAACATAGAACTTGGGACCTTCTCACCTTTTATGTGAGGGTCTTAAATTCCTTCAAGTCTAGTCCTATCATAGCTAGTTCTTGACTATATACAGGTGTGGGCTGCTTTAAAGAGTACTGCCAAAAGAATAAGTGATTAGAATTTTATTCCACAGTATTTTTTGCTTCCAGGAGGGGCAAACCATGCAGATTTATCTTGAACCTTTTAAAAGTAGATGTACTCTTGCAAATAAAGTTCAGAATATTAATGTTACATACCCTGCTCCTTGTCTTAGTGCCAGGAACTCTCTGCGGTAGAACTGAATGTAAAGAATTCCTTCCTTCATATCTCCATTGATACAAGAGACAGGAGATTCCTGCAGTTCTTGTAAGCCACACAGTTACCAGTTTACTTATTACTGTACAGGCTTTCCTTTGTTGCTGTGACATTCCTAAATGTGTAGCTTTGTTTTTGCTTGCCTCAGACTTTAGGAGGAGGGGTTGGTTCATCTCTCCAACCTTTTTGAACCATTTTTTCAATCGTAACTACAGCAAGTGGAGTACAATCGATCCTTTATGAACAGACTGGGCATTTTCATGTGATGTTCTTCAGACTGGGCATTTTCATGTGATGTTCTTCAGACTGGGCATTTTCATGTGATGTTCTTCAGACTGGGCATTTTCATGTGATGTTCTTCAGACTGGGCATTTTCATGTGATGTTCTTCAGACTGGGCATTTTCATCTGATGTTCTTCATATGGACCCCTGACCTAGTAGCTATAACCACTGGGACTTTTGTTTCACAAGATCTGATGTCCAGCAACTTCCAAAGCTTTTGCACCATTTTTCATCCCATTTTGACAGATGTCTACTGTTTTTGTCACAGTGCATTTCATAGCAAGTGTATGCTAAGTGTCGTCAGTTTAGCAGTTTGGCCTCTTCAGAGCTGACAGATAAGTACCCTATTGTTTCCAAAAAGTGTTTGTCTTTTTGTGTGCTACTGTGGGTTAGAGTCGGCCATCTCATAAGAGTTTGGTATATCTGACAAAAGAGGGAAAAGAAATGGTGTATTTTTGATGCATAACTCTATTGCAAAAGTTTCCACATTGTGTCATTTGTCCAGGGCCCGGTAACATTTGTGACCTCCCACTGTATCTTTTCTAATTTGAACAAGGCAGAGGAAGCTAGCTCTCCTGAACTTTTTAAATAAGGCAAATCTGGTAACCTGTCCCTACATTCCACTGTGTCTTCAGGTGTTCATTAGTCACCTGTCAAAGTAACAACTGGAGACAGGATGTCAGTTAATCTTCCAGGTGTCTCCTTAGGCTTAAATATGTTTGATCTAGAGAGGTGCTTTTGCACCCCATGACATTGTTGCCTCTAATCTCCGAGGCCTTTGGCGATATTCCTCTGAAGTCCACCATGTTGGATCTCAGCACATCATCAGTTTACAACACAAGGTGCAGAGTTTGATTCTGAAATGGAGTAACTGGCTAGGCTTAAAATGGCCAACAAGGGCAGTTAGCCTAGTACACTAACCCTTGAACCTGTTAAAGTGGGGAGGGTTTTGTAATGGTTAAGGTATTTACCTCACAGACACAAGGGTAAAGGGTTTGATTCTCACCTTTTAAAAGGAAATTGGCTAGGCTTAGAATGCCCAAAAGGCAGCTAGCCAAGTACTTGCGTATGAACATTTCATGGCAGATATAGGAGTCTGACTTCCAGTCTCTGATAACAGAAGTACTTCTCAGTTCGTGTTCTTTGTGAAGTCGAGAAGGCGGTCCAAGATACCTGTCTGTGTATGCAGGCCTCCGAGTTGGCCACTCTTAAAGATGCAGGTTGCAAAAGATTCATGATTCTTTAGGCTTTTTGTTTCCTTTTTCATAGGCAGGTGTTCCTGACCCCCCCTCCCTTCCCTTTCTAGTCTGCCTGTCCCGATTGTTCAGATCTTTGGGGCCTTTATTCAAAGCCAGCAATCCATACTGGACCAGCTTGTTGAGTCCAGACCATTTGGATGAAGTGTGGCACTCGACCCTTGTGTATTGTGACCACTGCATCGAGCTCATTTAAAAGGACTTTGTTGCCTGTGTCCACCACTTCTGGGGCTCAAATTCTCAGAGCAGTGTACTGCTGGTCAGAGCACCTCTCGCAAAAGCTTGAATCTGAAAACTTCTTTGGATCGGACATTGACTCCTGAGGTCTCGAGGCCAGAGTTTGGTCTGAAAGGTGCTATCAGATCCGTCTTCCTCAGTTCCAAGCACCTCTCAGACCTCTGATCCTATTATTATTTCAGGATTCCCCATTCCCGGCATCACCTCCTTGGATTCTAGGGCTTTGGATTCTGTGGTTAGGAGCCTGACTTCGGCCTTCCAGGTGGAACTAGTATCCCGAGTTTTCCCCTCAAAATCCCCCAAATCTCTACTAAATCTAGGCATACATCCTTGGTGTCTCATTTCTTTCCGAAACTTCACCAAAGCCACCATGGGCAGAATGATGTCCTTCAAGGATGCATCTGCAGTCATAACATATGGGTTGTCCTGCCTCAGGCAGCCCTTCGGTCGGCCGGATTCCAAAGTCTGGGTCTGGCCTCGGCTGATGTTGCACTTTCCCCGACGTCAGAGCGTCTGGGGTATAAAAGCATCAGCCGACGCCATTTTCCTCAGTCTTTCTTGCCGCGCTGTGCCCGAAGCAGAAGCAGTTCGCAAGTGCCAGTCAGTCAGATCCTGTGATTCAGCTACTGAAGACTTTGAAAAAGCTAAGTACCCCGTTGGGGACTCTTTCTTGCCTCAGCCGATGTCAGATAAAGTAAATAATTGTTTAACTTGTGGGAAACAAATACCTCATAAGGATTTCCACTCTTACTGCCTCCCTTGCTTAGGCCCAGTCCACGACGTCTTGGCCTGTTCAGCCTGTGCTTCCTTCAACCGACGAACTCTTAGACGTCGGTCGGAGTTTGCAGAGGAATTCTTTGGCTCTAATTTTGCATATAAGATGCCGTCGGAGACTCCGACATCGCATTTGGTGAAAAAACGGAACGGCAAGGACCGACACTCGCGGCCCGCGGTTTCGGCTGAAACCATGGTAAGGCCTACCGCGAGTGTCTCTGTTTCGGCCAAAACAGAGTCCTCGGAGCTTCCTTTAACCGAATCCACTCAACCGACCACCGCGGCCCTGGAGGCCTCGGCTGAGTCGGCTACTGAGCTACCTACCGAAACCAGTGTCCAGGAAATGTCCGACACCATACCTTTGGACAAATCTACTCCTGCACGTGGGGCAGCTAGACCCCCTGCTTCCATGTCCATTAAGGCTTTTTCCAGGGCTAAAGCTGCTAAACTTTCTAAAGCTTTGCCTCCCAAGACTACCTCCCAGAGACCACCTTCTAGTTCTCAGATCCTCAGCCTTGCAGAGGATCTTATTTCTTTAATTAGAGGTTCTCAGCCTCACCCGGACAGGGGCTCTCACCCACCACCAGACAAAAGGCCCAGGACTGAGCCCTCTGACCAACACTCTTCAGATGAGTCTACGGATGGATCTGAGTTGTCAGATCACCAGGAGGAGGCTTATTCTGCCTATGAGGATTCTGATGCTGAAGAATCTATCCCTTCGGCCTCCCTTCCTGAAGAGTTTTCTTTTGGTGAGACACTACACTCCATGAGAGAGCATTTTCAATGGCAGGGTCAGGAATTTTCTGATTCTAGAAAGAGATTAAGGACCTTTTTGCATTTACCTCAGCATAGGCCCTTAGCTATAACTCCTGTTTTGAATGTTATTGATGATGTGTACAATGATGTTAGTACAGCCCCTGATACTCTCCCTCCGGCACCTGCCAAACCTGATAGATACTACAGGGTCCCGGATTCTCATTTACATCTGTATAAGGCCCATTCTGCAGACCCAGATACTATTTCTCAGGGCCCTAAAGGGGTTGCAGCCTACACTGCCTAAAATCCCTCTACCTTCTGAAAGGGAGTCTAGAGCTTTAGAGAGATGGGGAAAGAAGGTATATACTTCTGCAACTCTTTCCATGAGGGCATTAAATTGTCAATTTCATATGATACAGTACCAAGAGTATTTGTTAGATGAACTGAATAAGAAGCTTTCTTCTTCTGAACCCCTTGACCATAAATCCCTTCAGGATCTGGTACATAACTCACAGCAGGTTAGTAATCATTTTTTGCAGTGTGGTTATAATGCACTGGAAGCTTCATGTAGGTCAGCTATGACTGGGGCAGTTATTCGTAGGCATGCCTGGCTGAAGGAACAATCTTTGCCAGACCATGTTAAAGCTAAACTCTTGGATGCTCCCATGGAAAAACAAAAATTATTTGGCTCCTCTGCTCAGGAGGTCTTAAAGAAGTTTGAAGAAAAGGCAAAATCTGTGCAAACAGTTAAGGATTTTCTGCAAGTACAACCACCGAGATTCAGCAGAAACTGGCCTACTAAGAATTGGTCCTTTCCAGACTCGGACAGAGCCCAGAGAGGCAGGAACAGGCATCCCAGAG
Source organism: Protopterus annectens (assembly GCF_019279795.1). Taxonomy (NCBI): domain Eukaryota; kingdom Metazoa; phylum Chordata; order Ceratodontiformes; family Protopteridae; genus Protopterus; species Protopterus annectens. The sequence continues at coordinate 338,632,459 of NC_056736.1, forward strand.
GTAGAGGGCAAGCTAGGGGCTCATACAGAGGCCGTCAGTGGCAGCCTACCAACCAGAGAGGTAGTGCAGCAACAGTAACAACTACTACTACACCAGGACAGACTCAATGACTTTTCTTTGATTCCGCCTACCAGGTCTCAATTGGAAGCACCCTTGGGCGGAAAGCTTTCTTTATTCTCAAAAAAACTGGCATTATATTACAAGGGACACATGGACACTGCAAATAATAGACAAAGGATACAGTTTCCACTTCCACACTTTGCCAAGAAGAAACGGAATGCCAAACCTGCCACCAAATCAGAGGGCAGAGGCTTTAAAGCAGATCAACAACTTACTTCAAATGAAAGCCATAGAAAAGGTACCTCTTTCAGAACAAGGCCAAGGATTTTACTCCAGATTATTCCTTGTTCCAAGAAAAGAAAATCAATGGAGGTCTATTCTCGACCTGTCCACACTGAATACTTACCTCATTGTGCCAAAATTCAAGATGCTGACCCTACAGCAACTTCTTCCCATGCTGGGCAAGGAGTCTTGTCTGGTGACTCTAGATCTCAAGGAGGCATACCTGCATGTCCCTATTCGACAGAGTTGCAGAAGACACCTCAGATTTCTTGCAGGATCAGAGCATTATCAATTCTCAGCATTGCCCTTTGGCTTATCTACTGCGCCCAGAGTATTCACGAAATGCCTGGCATCAGTAATTGCACACTGCAGACTTCAGGGGATTCAAATCTACCCATATCTGGACGACTGCCTTATACAAGCGGACAACAAGAAAAATTTGATAAAGGACTTGGCCTATGCCATCCACCTACTACAGGCCTTGGGATACACAGTCAACATCCAAAATCAAGACTTGTTCCATCCCAAAGGATAACCTTTTGGGGCAGATCTAGACACAACCACCCAAATGGCCTTTCTCACAGAAGAAAAACAAAACAACTTCCGGATTACTTCATGAATCTGACAAGACAAACTCAGCTAACTGCAAGGAAAATCCTGCAGGCCCTGGGTTACATGGCATCCTGCATAATTCTGATTCCACAAGCCAGGCTGCATATGAGAAAATTACAATGGTACCTAAGGAGTGTATGGTCTCAGCACAGTCACAGTTTGGAAACTTTGATACCAATCATTCCTTGCCTTCAAAATGAATTCCTGTGGTGGGCTCAAGCCTGCCAGTCCAACAGAGGGTTGCCTTTCAACAAACCAAAAACAAAACAAACCATCACCACGGACGCTTCAGACCGAGGATGGGGAGCACACATGGAGAGCAAATGTATCCAAGGCCTATGGTCTCAAGGGCAGCTGCGCATGCACATAAACCAAAAGGAAATGCTGGCAGTGATGCACGCAATCGAGGCCTTCAAACCTTTCCTCCATCAAGGCCACCTGTTAATAAGGACAGACAACACCACGGTCAATGTGGTACATAAACATGCAGGGAGGCACACATTCCTACCCTCTATGCAGGCTGACTATGAATCTGTGGGAACTATGCCTGAAACTCAATATCAAACTACAGTCCCAGTTCGTGCCAGGGAAAGAAAATGCATTGGCAGACAGCTTAAGCAGAACTACCATGGATGCACACGAATGGATGCTGCACCCAGACATCTTTCTACTCATAACAAAAGCAAGGGGAAAGCCGGAGATAGATCTGTTCACCTCGCCCCGCAACCATCAACTGAAGACATTCTGCTCAAGGACATACCACCCACAAGCTTGGAGGGTGGACTCTCTCTCTCTCTTTCAGCTGGAAAGCTCTAAAAGTATATGCCTTCCCACCTCTCCCATTAATGTCCAAGGTTTTAATGAAGATCAGGGCAGAACAGCCAAGAGTGATTCTGATAGCTCCAGACTGGCCAAGGCAGCACTGGTACCCACTATTGAGGAGCATGTCACAGTCGAAACCATGGCCTCTCCCCCTATGGCCTCTTCTTCTGACGCAGAACAATTTCAAGATCATGCATCCCAACTTGAAAACATTGCAGCTAACTGCCTGGAAAATTCCATAAATCCCCCTCAAAATATAACTTATCACAGAGAGTAAAGGACATTATTATGGAAGCTCGCCGGCCTTCCACAAGGAAGACATACTCAGCAAAATGGAAAAGATTTCTCGTTTGGAACACAACAAAAGGCTTAGATGTGACAGTGGCGAGCATGACACATATTCTGGAATACTTAGCAGAATTGTTCCACAATGGCCTGTCCTATTCTTCCATTAAGATTCATGCCTCTGCAATTTCAGCAGAATACAATGCTGATCCACCTATCTTCTCGCACCCTCTCCTCAGGCAATTTCTGAGAGGGATCAAAAACATCAATCCTCCAAGAAAACCCCGTTTACCTACTTGGGATCTCAACTTTGTGCTGGAGAAGCTAACACTTCCTCCCTTTGAACCAGCAGCATCGGCGGATCTACAGTTTCTGTCTTGGAAAACTGCATTCCTTCTGGCCATAACTTCAGCAAGAAGAGCATCTGAGTTACAAGCTTTAATGGCAGTACAGCCATTTCTTATCTTCCATCAGGACAGAGTTTCACTAAGAACCAATCCTACTTTTATGCCAAAGGTGGTATCTAGGGTATCCCTGAACCAAGCTATTCACTTGCCTACATTCTTCCCAAATCCACAAAATAGAGGGTAAAAACTTCTACACACTCTGGATATACACAGACAACTACGCTACTACTTGGACAACTAAAAGTTACAGAAAGACTGACCAACTCCTTGTAGCATATGCTGCTGGGGTACAAGGAAAAGCAATTTCCAAACAGACAATTTCAAAGTGGATAGGAAATTGCATTCGATTTTGTTACTCCTTTCATGGAAAGACCGTTCCTGCAAACATCAGGCCTCATTCCACAAGGGCCACAGCCACCACTACAGCCTTCCTAAGAGGGGGTGGCTACCAAGGACATTTTAGAAGCTGCTACATGGAGCTCCATGCATACATTTGCCAAACATTACAATTTACCTTTATACTCCAGATCCAGAGCGGGTTTTGCTACAGCAGTCCTGCAGGGTATCTTAACTACACCATCCTTTTCTTAGTACCTCCTCCCCCAGATTGGCTATGGTATTCTACACATATGTTATGACTGCAGATGCATCCTTGAAGGACATAGTACAGTTTTGTACCTACCATAAATGTAGATGTCCGATAGGTATGCATCTGCAGTCAGGTTTACCCTCCCTCCTTCCCCCCTGTGGTATTCCTAGGGTACTTACCCCTCCATTAGCTAGCTGGGGGATCTATTATGGTGTATTTGTTTGTGTGTGTGTATATATATATATATATATTTGGAAAATGTTTGAAATTTTATTGCATTCCTCCAAATTTGGCCTTCCTAGAGGGCACCTGGGGCAAGAAACACTGAGGAAAATGGCATCTGCTGATGCTTTTATACCCCAGACGCTCTGACGTCGGGGAAAGTGCGACATCAGCCGAGGCCAGACCCAGACTTTGGAATCCGGCCGACCGAAGGGCTGCCTGAGGCAGGAAAACCCATATGTTATGACTGCAGATGCATACCTATCGGACATCTACATTTATGGTAGGTACAAAACTGTACTTTGCGCAAGTTCCTTAGGGAGCAGTTCCAGATGGGGGGGTATTGCCATCTCTGTCCCATCTTGGGTCCATGAGTGCTTCTCTTCCTTGCATACAGACTCTTTTTCTTTTTTGACCCTTAGTTTTGGAATCTGAAGAGCATGGGTACCCGAGAGAGTCTGTCTGACCCGAGGAAGATTCCTTCCTTGACTCCGATGATATCCCTGACTAGTACTCCATTTTTGTCAGCTGGTCCCAGATCCAAGACAGCGCAGACTATAGGCTCAGACTTTCAGATTCCTCTATTCCCCTTGAAGCTTTGGCCTTTGACAGCTCAGGTCCTGTTCTGTTGGGAGACCTTGGTTCTGCTGCCTCCCGTCTGGTAACTTTGGCTCTGAGGAGAGGGAACTTCCCCAGGCCTGTCAGCCTTTCCAATGGCAGAATGGGCTTTGTCTAGGTTTAAACTAGTCTCCTCACACCCAGGATCTACCCCTTCCTTCATCGGAGGCACTGAGCCCATCAATGTCATAGGTCAGCCTGTCCCAAGGAGCATCCAGACTACTTCCCTTCAGGGAGTCCCCCTTCTTCCAATACCTCCCCGGGACATCCCACTGAGGAGGTTCTTCCAAAGAAAGTGTAAAAGGCAACACATGGACTCCCCTTTGGATTCTCTGATGGAGTACACCTATCTTAATGAGGGAGAAGGATCTTCTCCATCACCACCTGAAGACGTCTCCTTTGAAAATATCTTAGGACCCCTCTGGCAGAAAGGTGAGTGGTCTTCTCAGTCTCCTCCTTGTGAGGAATGGGTGTTCCTGTGTGCCTTCCTAGCGGGTCCGTCTATATCCTGTGCAGCACCCCCAGCAGACAAGCTGATTGACCTAGTCTCCATCCAGGCCTGGAATTAACTGGACATGGTGGAGCCTATCCCCAAATAGGTTCCTGAGCCCAAAGGTGGATCACATGCATTGGAGTAAAGGTTTCCTGTAGATGCCATTGTTATTACAGCATTCTCTAAGAAGGAGCTGGCAGAACAGAGCTCCACTGTCCATCTGCACAACAAGGAGTTTAGAGTGCTGGAGAGACATGGAAAGTGTATTTATGCCTCAACAACCTTCTCTTCACTTCACTTCACCTGTCTCTAGACAGATCTGGTTGAGGAATTATCCAACTGTCTTGCAGAGACCATGTCTGAGGAGGATCTGAAAAAGGTTTCTCCCCAGCTGGCTACTTTTTCTTCCCTTGCTAATTCCTCAATGAGGTTGATTTCACGTGCAGCGGAAGGCACCTCACGAGCAGCTGGTACCATTAGGAGACATGCCTGGATGCGGCCATGTGACTTTGTGAAACCCTACAAGTCATCGATGCCCCCTTCGATGGGTCCTCCTTGTTTAGACCTTCTGTGAAAGATACTCTGACCTGCAGCGAGCAAGAGGGAAGGACCTTGTCTGCCATGGGGATCAAGTTTTCTCCTCCTCAGAGGACCCTCTCCATGAATCAGTGAGAACATCTTGTTCAGGAGTCTCGAGGCTCTCTTCAGAACCACACTGGGATCTCTCAAGCAGAGGAGGAGGTTTCAATGGCAGATGCTGCCCCAGAGCAGAGGGGATCCAGGGAACTTTTCCCTGATAGATCCTTCCGACATTACTGAAGCACTGCCCGACTGTCCCTTTCTGGGGGCAGTTGGGGATAGTCTGTCACTGCACCTGGATACCTGTACAAGTATAGCAAAAATTCCGGTCTGCTAAATATATCTAGAGGCTATTACATTCACTTTTCCCCAACTCTGAGATCCAAGGAGGAAACTCCCCGACGTTTCACCCAGTCAGAGGGGAGTATGTTTATTTCCAGTTTGATTACCGGGGAAGTCTACTGGGTCAACATGGCCCATTTTCAGTAGAGGCCCTGGGAGAAAAGCTCCGAGAATGCATTAAAAAGAAACAGTTTACATACAGGATTTACAATAAATACAAGCAAGGTCTGAGAATGCATTAGCAGTTTACAAATATGATTACAAGAGGTGCAATTCTGCAGGGCCTCCTGACCCGTACCTAGGACTCAACCTTTCCTTCCACCCTTTTCCTCAGCTTTGGGAATCGTACTACAGGTGATAACTGCAACAGTGGCAATGAAGAACATAGTACAGTTGTGTGTACTTACCATAAATGTAGATGTTAGTGTGTATTCACTGTTGCAGTCTGTTTCCCTCTATCCTCCATTTAACATCTTTCCCTAGCGGAGCACAAGATTCCCAAGGTGCCTTTTAGCCCTCAGGATCACTTCTCTCTTTTACCTTGTGCTTCTGATGGGTTAGGGCAAGAAAAACTGATGCTATGATGTCGGCTGCCTTGCTTTATTGCACTGATGACCTGACGTCAGACTACAGGCGACGGCAGCCGGCGCAGAAAAATATTGATTCTGGTATTCGGGCCAACCAAGGGCTACCACAACAGGGATAACCCACAGGTGATGACTGCCAACAGTGAATACACTCGAACATCTACATTTATGGTAAGTGTACAGAACTGTACTTTTTCCGGCAAGTTCTAAGAAAGGAGCATGCTCAGTGCAGTACCAGCGTGAATCAGCAAAACCCAAATCCAGCTTTATTCACTGTCCCAATCATGGTGCCAATCATGAGTCTAAAAGAGAAAAGTGCTTAGCATTTGGTCAGCAATGCCACAAGTATAAAAAATGGAACCACTTTCAAAAGTTTTGCAAATCATGTAAACCTCACACAGTTACAAAGGAGGGTCACTTAAAAAACAAGTTGATCATATAGAGAGTTGCAGTTCTACTTTCTACATAGTGCATCAGTAATTGGTGAAAAGTTTGATGCAGTGAATTTGTTGGCAAAGAACGAAGTGTTTTGTACTGTCCGAATCAATGGTAAGTCCACCGAGCTTGAAATACACTGGTTCAAAGTGTAATATGTCAGATGCATTTGCTAAGGTGAGAATTAATGAACAACTTAATGTGGCCAGTAGTGTGAAAGTTGTTGCTTATGGAGGTGAAGAAATTTAAACCGAAGGCTGTGTAGTACTTTCATGTTGTTTGGCTAGGAACTGTTGCAGCTTTGTTATTCTGTGTAGTTCAAAGACGTGTGTAGTCATTATTGGGTCTCAGAGACGGTTTGAGAATGAATTTGCTGTCTTTTACTAAAGTTCATCATATAATTACATATCCTAGTTCCGATTTTTGTGAAGCCATTTTCTCAAAGTATGCTAATGTTTCGATGACAAGTTGGGCAAACTTCCATTTGAGTATTTTATGAAGTTAGACCCAGAGGTCAGTCCTCAAGTCAGATCAGCAAGAAAAGTTCCGATAGCTGTGCAAATAGTCAAAGCTCAGATGGATAAAATGGTGCAGCAAGGTGTAATTTGTCCATTTACAGAACCAGCTGAATAGGTGTCGCCCATTGTAGCAGCCCACAAGAAGGGCTCAATTGAAATCAGAATATGTATTGACTCAAGAGATTTGAACAAAGCATTAGAGACCGCATCATCCAATGCATACAGTCAAGGAAGTTGCAGCCCAACTACCGAATGCCACTGTTTTTTTTTTTCTGTCTTACATGCAAAAAGTTCATTTTGGCAAGTGATACTTGATAGCAAATCCTTACTGACTACTTTCAATGCCCTGTTTGGCAGATAGATTTTTAAGGATGCCATTTGGAATAAATTCTGCAAGTGAAGTCTTCCAGAGTGCAATTGAACAAATTTTTTCAGGTTATTCTTTTGTCATAATAGTAGATGATTTATCGGTTGGAGGCAGTGGTGAAGCTGAGCATGACAGAAACCGTAAGAGAGTTTTAAAAAGAACAAGTGAAGTGAACTTAAAGCTCAATCCTCTAAAGTGCAAATTCAGACTACCAGAAGTTACATATGTAGGTCATTTATTTATCAACACTGGCTTGAGACCAGATCTGTGCAAGCAGCTATTTTTGAGATGCTAGCACCAGATAATGTTCAAGCTCTGCAATGATGTTCATCGTGTTTCACTGTTGCAGTCATTACACTTGGGATGTTCATTGTGTTACCCTGCTGCAGTCATCACACTTGGGTTATCCTGTCGTCAGACGGTCCCGCAGTCGGCCAGAATTCCAAAGTCTTGGTCTGGCGTCTGTTGCTGTTGCTTCTTCCCTGACGTCAGTGTGCCAGGGGTATATATATTGCATCAGACGCCATTTTCTTCAGTCTTTCTTGCCGCACGGTGCCCGAAGTAGAGGCAGTTCGCAAGTGCCGGTCGGCCGACACCTGAGATTTTCAAAGTCGAATTTCAAATCCGAAGTCTTCAGTAAAGCTAAGTACCCCGTTAGGGAAACTTTTCTTGCCTCAGACCGATGTCAGAAAAAGTTAACAATTGCATTTCTTATGGGAAGCAAATACCTCATAAGGATTTTCATTCTTACTGCATACCTTGCCTGGGCCCAGACCACGATGTCACTGGTTGTCGTTTTTGTGCTAGGTTTAATAAGCGTATTATAAAAAGACGCTTTGATTTCGCACGACACTACTTCGGTAGAAAATTTAACTACACAATGCCGTCGGAGCAACTGGCGTGCACAAAGAAACGCAAGGATAAGGCCAGGCAGCCTAGACCCAAGCCAGACTCTGAGGCCTCGGCTGGTCCGGTCTCCGGTTCACCGGTCTTCAGTGAGGCTCCGACGCAGCCCCTAACTACCGCAGATCTTGAACCTGAGACTGCTTCTGAGCCTTTGGCGGAGAGTGCTAGGCCGATGCAGCCATTTTGTTTAGCCCCTACCGACGACACTGCAGAAAGAGATGTCGGTGCTGCAGAAACACCTTTGGTTTCTGAAGGCGTTTTCATAGGTTCATACTAGGCTATCTGCCCTAGGGCATTTATAAGCCTAGCCAGAGTGTGTTTGGCTTTTGCCACCCATTTTAAATTAATTTTGCTATGCCCTTTTTCGAGGTTAACACTAACAGTTAACTGTCTAACAGTGACACAGAAGTGATACCCGGGGTAAACCTACGATCTCCCATCCACTCATAAAGATTCCTCTTGAAGAGAGTCAATGAGGGACTCTGCCTAACCTGGACTGGGATTTTATTCCAGAGTGAAGGGAGCCTCTGGGTTATGAATCTGTCCCTCCAGCATGTCCTATTTATTTCAGTGCTGAAGTTCAAGTCTCCCGATCGCGTAGCTCGATGGGATTTGGATTTTCTGAGGTGCAGCATGTCCATTAATTCCGGGTTGGACATGGCTTTATACGTCAGGCACAGATAGTCTCTGAGCAGGCGGTATGCCACTGAGTAGAGTTTGAGTTTCTTTAACGGGGCAGCATATGGCATCTGTTTGAGCCCTTTGATCCTCGGTGAGGTACTTTTGGGGTCTTTCCAGTTGCTGCATGTGTTTTCAGACCCACGACGCTCACCATAAAAACGTATCCTAAGCTTAAGACCCCTACTAAGCCTAAAAAGACTGCACTTCAGTCTCCAGTTCAAGGCCCCATGCCTAAGAAACAGATGCTCAAAATGGCTGAAGATTTGATCTCTTTAATCAGGGGTTCCCAACCCCCACCCGACAAAAGGCCTAGACAAGAGGAAGATTATGCCGCCTCTGATCAAGTTTCTATTTGCTCAGGCTCCTCCGAGGACCAAGATTACTCCTTTTCCCCTTATGAAGATTCTGATGCTGAGGATTCTATTCCCTCAGCTTCTCCTCCTGAAGACTACTCCTTTGGGGAAACTTTACACACTATGAGGGAACATTTTCACAGGGAAGGTCAGGACTACTCTGACTCAAAGAAAAGGCTGAGAGAGTTTCTTTTCCTCCCCCAGCACAGACCACTTGCCATCCCCCCAGTTTTAGACATTGTGGATGATGTTAACTTAGAATCCAGTTTGAACCCAGATTCTCTGCCTCCTGCTCCAGCCAAACCTGACAGGTACTATAGAGTGCCTGATTCCCACAAATTCCTTTATAAAAGCCCTGTTGCTGATCCAGAGACCATCTCCCAGGGTCCCAAAGGGGCTAAGGCTTCTATGGCATAAAATCCTGTACCCTCTGAAAGGGACTCCAGAGCACTAGACAGGTGGGGGAAAAAGGTTTAAACCTCAGCCACTCTAGCTGTGAGGGCACTAAATTGCCAATTTCACATGCTAAAATATCAGCAATTTCTAATGTCTCGGTTAAAACAAAAAAAAATGAGCACACTCCCTCAGCTGTCTGAATTGAAAGACATGCAGGATCTGTTGCATGCAACTGAACAGGTGGGCAAACATACTTTACAATGTGGGTTTGATTCTTTGGAGGCTTTCTGCAGAGCAGCTGTCACTGGGTCTGTTATACGTAGGCATGCTTGGTTAAAGGAACAAAACTCTGCCTGATGATGTTAAAGCAAAGCTTCTAGATGCTCCCTTACAGCAGGATGTTCTTTTTGGAATTAAAGCAGAACAAGTCTGAAAGAAAATGGAGGATAAGGCAAAATCTATGCAGACAGTCAAAGATTTTCTACAGGTACAGCCCCCTCGCTTCAGCAGAAATTGGCCAACAAAAAATTGGTCCTTTCCAGCTACTGACAGACCACAGAGGGGTAAATACAGACGTCCAAGAGGCAGAGGACAACCGCAAGCCCAATACAAACCTCGACAATGGGGCACTGCAACACAGAAGGGAGGAGAGGACAGGTCCCAAACTACCAGACGGCAAACTCAATGACTTGCACCAAATCTGGCCAAGTAACACTCTCTTGGCAGCCCCCTTTGGAGGAAAACTCACACTTTTTTCAGACAACTGGCACATTGTCACAAAGGACAAATGAGTCCTAGACATAATTTCACAAGGCTACAGATTCCATTTTCACACCTTGCCAATGAAAAGAGGAACGCCAAACCTGCCACAAAATCAATGGGCAGAGGCACAAAAATTACAGCTCTCATGGACATGAGAGTCATTCAGCTGGTACCTACACGAGAGCAAGGCCAAGGATTTTACTCAAGACTCGAATTTCTAGTTCCCAGAAAGGACAGTGCCTGGAGACCAATTCTGGACCTTTCAATTCTAAACACCTTCTTACAAGTACCCAAATTCAAGATGTTAACACTACAGCAGCTTCTTCCCATGTTGGGCAAGAAAGCATGGCTAGTAACGTTGGACCTCAAGGAGGCATACCTGCATGTCCCTATCAGACAAAGTTGCAGAAGATGCCTCCGTTTCATTGCAGGATCGACCCATTACCAATTCTCTGCACTGCCCTTTGGCTTATCTACTGCGCCCAGGGTCTTCACAAAATGCATGGCGCCAGTAATTGCATACTGGAGACAGAGGAATTCAAATATACCCATACCTGGACGACTACCTCATCCAAGCAGAAAGCAAGGACATTCTCTTACAACATCTGGCTTTTGTCAAACATCTTCTAAGTTGGTTGGGGTACACAGTAAACGAAAATAAATCAAAACTAGTACTCTCACAAAATTACATTCCTGAGTGTCAGTTTGAATACATGAAAAGAGACATAGAGGAGCTCTCTGATTATGTAGCCCAGACAGGTATGACCCTGACCCTGAGCAGTATCCTTCCTTCACCACGAATGATGCCACAATATAGTGACAAGATGATCAGCTTTAACAATTGGCTTAATTTCTGGTGTCATTCAAAGGGGATCCAGTGTCTGTCTGCTTGAGATGACATGCTTGACAAGCCACGCTGCTTTGCAAGGGACGGCTTGCACCTGTCACCCCTGGGATTCCGGATATTGGCTAAGGCTCTTGCCACCCCCATAGTGCCTTTTTTAGGCAAGGCTCAAATTCTAAACCTACCACCCTAGAAAACAAAAACGGGAAGAAACTAAGGGTAATGCTGCTCAATGCCAGAAGTCTAAATCTCAAAATGCACGCACTCGAGGCCCTTCTCAGTATGGAGAACATCGATGTCTGTGCTGTGACTGAAACCAGGTTCAAGGCTCCTGAGAGCACCCCGGCACTATCAGGTTTTACCTCATATCATGCGTTCCTGCCTCAAAACCCGGACCATACCACAAAAGGAGGGGGTGTATCCATATTCATCAAGGATACCCACACCTCCAGGTTGGTGGCTACGCACGAAGCATCGGAAACCATCCAGGTGCAATTAACCATAGGCAAAACTGCTCTACAATTTGTAGCATGCTACAGGCCACCCTCCCAAACTCAGGAAACCCACACAGCCTTCCTGAAGACACTGGAGGGTATAAATGTATCACCAAACACCATCATATTGGGTGACTTCAACTACCCGAATATAGACTGGGAACATTACTCAAGCCCCAACTTTCTAGCCCAAAGGTTCCTGGAGTTCATAATTTCAAATGCCATGGAACAACTAGTCACCGTCCCCACAAGAGGAGAAAATATACTAGATCTCATCACAAACATGGGGACAAAATGCTCCACACCGGAAGTATATCCCTCTTTGGTGAGATCAGATCATAAACTAATCTCACTAGAAATCCACATCCCGCCCCCACCCCAAACAAAAAAGACCACAGTGAAGAACTTCTCTAAAGCAAACTTCACCCTACTCAAGACAGGTGTGGTATCCTTCAAGGCCCCCGAGCCAATGGAAACCACAACCCAAGCTGCGGAAGCCCTTACAAATGCCTTCTATGAACACCTTCAGGACTGCATGGATCAGGCAATCCCAAATAAAACCAAGACTCTTTCCACCAAGGGCAAACGTCCAGTCTGGCGGACCCCAGCCATAAACAAACTTTACAATAAGAGGAGAAAGCTATTACATGATAGAGCAAAATCCCAAAAAGGGAAGGCATCTTTGATCAGTACTAGCAAGAAACTACGATCCCTCATAAAATCATCCAAGGCCAACTTTGAGAAAAAAATTGCCATAGTTTCAAAAGACAATCATAAGGCCTTCTTCAGCTATGTCAGAAACCTGGGTGGAAACTCCCAGATATGCTCAGAATTAGTCCAAAATTATACAAAAATCACTGAACCCACAGACATTGCCAACATACTGGCAGACAGGTTCAGCAAACTTCACCCCCAAAAGGAGAGATAACTATCCCAACAGAGTGTAGCCTCCCAGACATCTCAAATGCGCAGGTGAAAGCTGCTCTCTCTAAAGCTAAAAACACAGCATCAATGGGACCGGATGGTGTCCCCGGCTGTGTGCTACATGAACTCAATGAAGAACTAAACCCGCACATAAGGCAGCTGTTTAATCTTAGCCTTACCACAGGATATGTGCCCAAGGAGTGGCGTACGGCAACTGTGGTCCCACTCCACAAAGGCGGTGCCTCTACGGACCCTGGTAATTACCGCCCCATAAGCTTAACAAGCCTGGTCTGCAAAGCTATGGAGAGGATCATAATGGAACTCATAAACAAGGACATAGGGGACTTGCAGACCTTGGACCCAACCCAGTTTGGCTTTGTCAAGGGCAGATCTTGCCTTTTGAACTTGGTCGACTTCTTCGAAACAGTTACCAAGGCCATTGATGAGGGAAAGGCAGTCAATACAGCCTACCTTGACCTTGCAAAAGCTTTAGACACAATACCCCACTCTGGTATCATAGAGAAACTTACCAGCTTAAATGTAAACCCATATGTCACAAGATGGGTTGCAAACTGGCTAAAGGACAGAACCCACAGGGTTAGAGTTGCTGGAGCCATGTCAGACTCCAAGCCGGTTACAAGTGGTGTCCCACAGGGCTCAGTCCTTGGCCCCCTATTGTTCGGCATCTACTTCTCAGAAGTACAGACAAACATAGGAGGACTATGGCTGACAAAGTTTGCGGATGACTGCAAACTGGGTGCCATAGTGGATAGTACATGGGACACAGACATCCTTCAGAGGGGTCTCACGGAAACTGATAGCTGGTGCCAGAGCCATGGCCTGAAGTTAAACGCAAAAAAGTGTATAATCATACCCTTCGGGAAAAACAAGGTAACCCCAACCTACCATATAGGTGGCAACCCACTAAGCACAGAAGAGGTTATCAGGGACCTGGGTACCCAGGTTGACAGTGGCCTCTCGTTTGACACTCACGTTGCTAAAGTGGTTCGAAAGACCTTCTACATTGCCCATCTGATCATGAAGGGATTCACATCCAGATCAAGTGAGGTCATTGTTCCCCTGTACTCTTCACTTATCAGATCAATGATCAAGTACAATGCCCCATTCGGGATGCATCTCACCCGACACCTGCAGCAATTGGAGATACCCCAAAAGTTCCTCACCAAAAGGGTAAAGGGACTCCAAAACCTGTCATATACTGCCAGACTGAAGAAACTCCAACTCTATTCAGTTGCATACAGTCTGCTCAGAGGTGACCTGTGCCTGACATACAAGGCCATGACCAGCCCGGATTTAATGGACATGCTCCACCTCAAAAAATCCAAATCCACCAGAACCACTAGAGCAAGTGACTTAAACCTTAGCACGGATATAAATAGGACGTGCTGGAGGGATAGATTTATCACCCAGAGACTCCCCATGCTGTGGAATAAAATCCCGGTCCATGTGAGGCAGAGCACCTCGCTGGCTCTGTTCAAGAGAAATCTTGACCGGTGGATGGGAGATCGTAGGTTTACCCTGGGAGTCATCTCTGTGTCACTGCTGGACAGAGGCACAACAAACTAATGGGCACATTATTTCTAACATAAGGGGTGGCGTAAGCCACATAACTTTGGGCTAGGCTTATAACTGCCTTAGGGCAGATAGCCTAGTATAAACCTATGAACCTATGAACCTATAATACAACGGCCCAGAAGGCTTATCTGACGCCAGACAAACAACTACAACTGACTCAATATTTCAAAACAATGGCAACAAAGACCCAACTACCTGCAAGAATTCTGCAGGTCTTGGCCTTCATGGCATCTTGCATACTACTACCATTTGGAAAGCTGCATATGAGGAAATTACAGTGGTACCTAAAAAGCGTATGGTCTCAACACAGCCACAGCTTGGACACTATCTTATTCCCTGCCTACAACAGGAGTTTCTATGGTGGTCACAGGCATGTCACCTCAACAAGGGTCAGCCTTTCACCTTGCCCCCAGCCAGGCAAACTGACAACAGATGCATCGGACTATGCCTGGGGGGCACACATGGCAGGACACTGCGTTCAAGGCGTATGGACTGCAGATCAAAGGAATCTGCACATCAATCAAAAAGAGATGCTAGCTGTACAGAATGCTCCGACAGCCTTCAATAATCTGTTACATCCAGGACAACTTATAATAAGGACGGACAACACCACAGTAATGTGGTACATAAACAAGGGGGTACACACTCCTACCCTCTATGCAGGCAAGCAATGACCTTGTGGAACACAGCTCTGGCTTACCAAGTTCAGTTACAAGCTCAATTCCTGCCAGGAAAAAAGAACACATTGGCAGACGACCTCAGCAGAAACATCATGGATCCCCACGAGTGGAAACTGGATCTACAAGTATTTGCAATGATAACTCAAAAATGGGGCCTTCCAAACATAGACCTGTTTGCCAGTCCTCAAAACTATCAGCCTACAAAATTATGTACAAGGACACTTCACCATCAAGCTTGGAAAGTGGACGCACTGTCATTCAGTTGGAAAAACCTGACAGTATATGCCTTCCCTCCATTGCCTCTCCTCACAAAGGTGCTTCTGAAAGTCAGAAAGGAGAGACCACGACTGATACTCATAGCCCCAGACTGGTCACACCAGCACTGGTACCCACTATTGAGGAATATGGCCCAGGGCCCACCTGGATTTTACCACAAATTGCCCATTTGCTCACACAACAAAACAATCAGATTCTTCACAGCCAGCTCAAAACCTTAAATCTGGCTGCATGGCAAATCACCTAAGCATCCAGCCAGCTCCTCTTTCCCAATCAGTTATGGATGTTATTCTGGAAGCTAGAAGGCCCAGCACCAGGAAGGCCTACTAGGACAAATGGAAAAGGTTTTCCGCCTGGAACCAAACTAAAGGCCAAAACACACTTCAGCCTCACTTGCCTCAGATTCTACAGTATTTAACTGAGATGTTGCACAAAGGACTTTCTTTTTCTTCCATTAAAATCATTGCATCAGCAGTTTCAGCCCACTACAACACGGATCCACCCTTATTTTCACATCCACTTCTAAGGCAGTTCCTCAGAGGGACAAAAAACATTAGGACCCCCAGGAGAGCACCTACACCAACATGGGGCCTCAATTTTGTTCTGGAAAAACTTACGCTACCTCCCTTTGAACCAGGTTTTTCTGCAGATCTACAGTTTCTATCATGGAAGACTGCCCTGCTGCTAGCAATAACTGCAGCTAGACGAGTCTCAGAGCTGCAGGCACTAATGGCAGTGGAACCTTTCCTCATTTTCCATCAAGACAGAGTTTCTCTGCGAACTAATCCTTCCTTCATGCCTAAGGTGGTTTCTAGTGTGGCTTTAAATCAAACCATCCACTTACCCACCTTCTTCCCAAATCCACAGAACAAAGGAGAAAGACTCCTGCATTCCTTGGTCCTTCACAGGCAACTTCGTTACTACTTGGATAAAACTAAGGTGTTCAGAAAATCTGACTAGCTCTTTGTATCCTATGCTACAGCTTCACAAGGGATGGCTATATCAAAACAAACCATTTCCAAATGGATAGGACATTGCATTCGTTTTTGCTATACCCATCATGGAAAACCAGTTCCTGCTACCATTAGGCCCCACTCTACCAGGGCAACAGCTACATCTACAGCCTTCCTCATGGGGGTTTCAACCAAGGAGATTTTGGAAGCTGCAACTTGGAGTTCAGTACACACCTTCACCAAGCTCTAGCACATACCACTTTACTCTGACTAGATCTGGCTTCGCCACTGCAGTTCTGCAGGGCCTTCTAGCCTCCTCTAACCCTCTATGACTCCTCCACTCATCCTTAGCTTTGGGATTCCACCCAAGTGTGATGACTGCAGCAGGGTAACATGATGAACATAGTACAGTTTTGTACCCATCATAAATGTAGGTGTTAGTGTTCACCCTGCTGCAGTCCAGGTTAACCCTCCCTCCATCCCCTCTGATCTAACTGGTTAAATCTCTACAATACCTTTCTGATGTATTTGCTTATAGCTGGAGGGATTTTGTGTTTGTGAAAAAATTGCTTAATTTGGTACTAATTACTGACCACCTTTTTGGGGGCGCCTGACATCTGGGGCAAGAAAAACTGAAGAAAATGGCGTCGGGTGCAATATATATATATATATACCCCTGGCGCACTGACGTCAGGGAAGAAGCGACAGCAACCGACGCCGGACCAAGACTTTGGATTTCCGGCCGACTGCGGGACCGCCTGACGACAGGATAACCCAAGTGTGATGACTGCAGCAGGGTGAACACTCTAACGTCTACATTTATGGTAGGTACAAAACTGTACTTTATCCTGCTGGCAGGCGACCCGAGTTCCAAAGTCTTGGTCCAGCGTTGGTTGCTGTCGCCTCTTCCCTGACGTTAGTGTGCCAGGGGTATAAAAGTTGCAACTGACCCCATTTTCTTCAGTCTTTCTTGCCGCACGGTGCCCGAAGCAAAAGCAGTTCGCAAGTGCAGGTCGGCCGACTCCTGAGATTTTCAAAATTGAATTTCAGAACCAAAGTCTTCAATAAAGCTAAGTACCCCGTTGGGGAAACCTTTTCTTGCTGCTTACCGATGTCAGTAAAAGTTAATAATTGTATTAGTTGTGGGAAGCAAATACCTCATAAGGACTTTCACTCTTACTGTATTCCTTGCCTAGGCCCTGACCCACGATGTTACTAGTTGTCAGTTTTGTGCTAGATTCAATAAACGTACTATTAAACGTCGGTTTGATTTTGCTTTTACATTATTTTGGACGAAGATTTAATTATATAATGCCGTCGGAACAACCGACGACCGGAATGAATAAAAAACGCAAAGACAAAGAAAGACAGGCATCCAAGGTCCAAAACCAATGACGAAGCCTTTTCTAGGCCAGTCGCCGGTTCTCAGTGAGGCGCTTTCACAGCCCCTCACACCTGCTACCTCAGAGCCACAGGCCGTAACAGACAGCCACGTGGAGACAGAGGCCTGTGGAAACTCAAGGTATTGGGCCTACGGAAACTATTCCCTCAGATGGGTCTGGAGCCGCTGAGCAGGCACAGGCTTCTAAGGGTGTTTTCAGACCTTCACAGCTTACAATTAAGGCTACTACAGCAGCAAAGTCAAAAACACCATTAAAGACAAGGAAACAAATGCAGCATTCTCCAGAATAGTCATCCATGCCAAAGAAACACATGCTTAAAATGGCCGAAGGCCTTATTACTTTAATCAGGGGGCTCCCATCCCCCTCCGACAAAAGACCTAGGCAAGGCACAGATTGATTCCTCTGATCAGGTTTCTATTTCCTCTGATTCTTCTTTTGATCAGGGCTATTCTGTCCCTACCTATGAGGACTCTGATGCTGAAGAATCCATTCCTTCAGCCTCACCGCCTGAGGATTATTCTTTTGGGGGAAACCCTGCACACCATGAGGGAGCATTTCCATTAGGAGTGGCAGGATTACTCAGAATCCAAGAAAAGACTCTGAGATTTCCTTTTATTGCCTCAACACAGGCCCCTGGCTATCCCCCCTGTGCTTGATATTGTAGATGATGTTTTTTCTGAATCCAGTCTGTCTCCTGATTCTTTACCCCCTGCTCCAGTAAAGCCAGACAGGTACTACAGGGTCCCTGACTCTCATTAATTTTTTTACAAAAACCCCGCTGAAGTTACTGTTTGTCGTTTTTGCATTTAAGTTACCTGTAACACATTGCACTTAAGTTACCTGGCACTTGCTCACTAAAGCAATTATATAAGTCGGCACTAAAAATTAAAAGCACTACACCCTCACTCCCCACTGGTCCTTGTTTTCAATTAAGAAATTCCCAATATTATTCTAGCATGTCCAAAGATCAGTTGTCAGTCTCCTCTCCGGTCCAGCTGGTGAATCTGGGAATCTTGAGGCAATGTTACAACTGCCTCATGTACACAGACAACCCTCTCCTCCTCCCAACAAATTCCAACACGTGAGAGATGCAACCATATAGCCAAACTGGAGGCTAAGCTCTCAACTCAGTACTGGCATAACCAGTCAGGAGGAGAAGGAAACCACACTCACTACAATTCCAGTCTCACATAGACCTACCACGACAGCAAACCAAACACGTAATCACACAAAAACATACTTGGAGGCTCTAAATAAAGATCTGCCTAGGCAGCAGAGACCTCCAAAGCAGACACCTGATACACTTGTAATAGGTGACTCTATCGTCAGGCACACTGACGTCCCGCTCACCAGGCTGAACAAGTAGAGGGGCACAGTGAGCAGCCTGTCGGGCGCTAGGATCCGCCACATAACACAAGCACTCAGGTCACTCCAAGGCAAGTACAAATATGACTCGGTCATTGTCCATGCTGGTGTGAATGACCTGAGACGTACCTCCCTGGACTACATGAAAAGAGACATAAAGGAGCTCTCTGAGCATGTAGCCCAGGCCGGTATGACCCTGACCTTGAGTAGCATCTTACCCTCACCAAGAATGATGCCACAATATGAAGACAACATGATCAATTTCAACAATTGGCTTAAGTATTGGTGTCATTCAAAGGGGATCCAATGCCTGTCAGCTTGGGATGATATGTTCGACAATCCACGATGCTTCGCTAGGGACGGCTTGCACCTGTCACCCCTGGGCTTTCGGATATTGGCAAAGGCTCTTGCTACCCCCATAGTGCCTTTTTTAGGCAAGGCTCAAAAGACAAACCCACCTCCATAGGTATCACAAGGGATAAGAAACTAAGAGTAATGCTACTCAACGCCAGAAGTCTAAACCTCAACATGCATGCACTTGAAACTCTCCTTAGCATGGAGAACATCGATATCTGTGCAGTAACAGAAACCTGGTTCAGGGCTCCCGAGAGCACCCCAGCACTACCAGGTTATACCTCATACCATGCTTTTCGGCCCCAAAACCTGGACCGAACCACAAAAGGAGGGGGAGTATCGATATTAATCAAAGACAGCCACAACTCCAGGTTGGTGGCAAAGCACGAAGCATCAGAGACTATCCATGTGCAACTAACAGTGGGTAAAACTGCCGTCCAGTTTATAGTTTGCTACAGACCACCCTCCCAAACCCAGGAACCCCACTCGGCCTTCCTGAGAACACTGGAAAATATGAAGGTCTCTCCAAACACCATTATATTGGGCGACTTCAACTACCCAAACATAGACTGGGAGTATTACTCTAGCTCCAACACCCTAGCCCAAAGGTTCCTAGAATTTATAAACTCAAATGCTATGGAACAACTTGTTACCACTCCCACAAGAGGGGAAAACATACTGGACCTGATAATCACCAACATGGGGACTCTATGCTCCAGACCAGAAGTGTATCCCTCACTGGTAAGATCAGACCATAAACTAATCTCACTGGATATTCACATCCCGACCCCACCCCCTGCCCAGAAAACCACAGTGAAAAACTTCTGTAAAACAAATTTCACATTCCTCAAAACCGAGGTGGAATCCTTCAAAGCCCCTGGGCCTGTGGAAAATACAGCCCAGACCACAGAATCCTTTATAAACGCATTCTATGAACACCTTCAGGAATGCATGGATCATGCGATCCCAAATAAAACCAAGACCCAATCCTCCAAAGGCAGACCCCCAGCCATAAACAAACTATACAATAGAAGGAGGAAGCTACTAAATGATAGAGCAAAATCCCAAAAAGGGAAGGCATCACTGATCAGTATTAGCAAAAAACTACGGGCACTCATAAAATTGTCTAAGGCCAGCTTCAAGAGAAATATTGCACAGGGCACTAAGGATAATCACAAGGCTTTCTTTAGTTATGTTAGGAACCTGGGTGGTAATTCCCAGATATGCTCAGAATTAGTCCAAAATGACAAAAAATACACTGAACGCACAGACATTGCCAACATCATGGCTGACAGGTTCGGCGTAAACTCCCCCCCCCCCCCTCCCCACCAAAAGGGCAAATATCTATCCCAGCAGAGTGCTGCCCCCCTGACATCTCAGATGCTCAGGTAAGAGCCGCCCTCTCCAAAGCAAAAAAACACAGCATCAATGGGACCAGACTGTGTCCCGGGCTGCGTCCTACATGAACTCCAAGAAGTGCTAAACCCAAACATAAAACTACTGTTCAATCTCAGCCTTACTACAGGATATGTGCCCAAAGAGTGGCGTACAGCAACAGTGGTCCCTTTCCATAAAGGTGGTGCCTCAACGGATCCTGGAAACTATCACCCCATAAGCCTGACTAGCTTGGTCTGCAAAGCTATGGAAAAGGATCATCATGGACCTCATAAATTAAGATATTGGGGACCTACAGACACTGGATCCTACCCAGTTCGGCTTTAAGGGCAGATCCTGCCTCTTAAACCTGGTTGATTTCTTTGAAACAGTCACCAAGGCCATTGACGAGAGGAAGGTGGTCCACACAGCCTACCTGGACCTCGCAAAAGCCTTCGATACGATACCCCACTCGGGCATTATAGATAAGCTCACCAGCTTAAATATTAACCCCTATGTCACTAGATGGATTGCAAACTGGCTCAAGGACAGAACCCGCATGGTTAGAATAGCTGGAGCCATGTCAGACTCCAAACCAGTTACAAGTGGTGTCCCACAAGGCTCAGTCCTGGGACCTCTCTTGTTCGGTATATATTTCTCAGAGGTACAGGCCAACACGGAAGGACTCTGGCTGACCAAGTTCGCAGATGACTGCAAACTGGGTGCCATAATAGATTCTCCATCCGACACAAGCATCCTCCAAAAGGGCCTCATAGAAACAGACAACTGGTGCCAGAACCATGGCCTCAAGCTAAATGCCAAAAAGTGTATAGTCATCCCCTTTGGCAAAAACAAAGTGCCCACAAATTACCACATAGGTGGTAATCCATTAAGTACAGAAGAAGTAATTAGGGACCTGGGGACCGAAGTTGATAGCAATCTCTCATTTGACAACCACGTGGCCAAAGTGGTTAGAAAAACATTTTATATAGCTCACCTAATCATGAAGGGATTCACATCTAGATCAGGGGAGGTCATCGTGCCTCTTTACTCATCCCTCATCAGGCCCATAATTGAGTACAATGCCCCTTTTGGGATGTACCTTACCAGACACCTGCAGCAACTGGAAAGACCCCAAAAGTACCTCACCAAGAGGATCAAAGGGCTCAAACAGATGCCATATGCTGCCCGGTTAAAGAAACTCCAGCTCTACTCAGTGGCATACCGCCTGTTCAGAGACGATCTGTGCCTGACGTATAAAGCCATGTCCAACATGGAATTAATGGATATGCACCTCAGAAAATCCAAATCCCATCGAGCTACGCGCTCGAGAGACTTGAACCTCAGCACTGAAATAAATAGGACATGCTGGAGGGACAGATTCATAACCCAGAGGCTCCCTTCACTCTGGAATAAAATCCCAGTCCAGGTTAGGCAGAGTCCCTCATTGACTCTCTTCAAGTGGAACCTTGATGAGTGGATGGGAGATCGTAGGTTTACCCCGGGTATCACGTCTGTGTCACTGTTAGACAGAGGTACAGTATACTAACCTCAAAAGGGCATAGCAAAATAAATTTAAAATGGGTGGCAAAAGCCACACACATTCTGGCTAGGCTTATAAATGCCCTAGGGCAGATAGCCTAGTTATGAACCTATGAACCTATAAACAGTTTCTCAGGGTCCTAAAGGGGTTAAGGCTTCCACTGCCAAAAATCCTGTCCCCTCAAATAGGGATTCCAGAGCTCTTGACCCTCCCAACCCCCTGCTGTATTTGCTTGTAGATGAAGGAAATGTTTATAGTAACATATGCATTTTTTTTGGCATATTTTTTATCTTTTCAGCCTTCCTATCTGGGGCCACCTGACATCTGAGGCAAGAAAAATTGAAGAAAATGGCGTCTGTTGCAACTTTTACACCCCTGGCGCACTGACGTCAGGGAAGAGGTGACAGCAACCGACTCTGGACCAGGACTTTGGAACTCGGGCCGACTGCGGGTTGCCTGCCAGCAGGATAACCCAAGTGTAATGACTGCAACAGTGAATACACTCTAACATCTACATTTATGGTAGCTACACAACTGTACTTTTTCTTGGCATGTTCAACTATTTAGGCAAGTTTATATCAGACTTCCTTGAGTTGACAAGCACCTTTAAGAGAGCTGACATGCAAACATGTTGCACGGTCTTGGTTGAAACAGCACCAGAAAGCATTTGAAAATTACCACTCCAGCTTCATTAAGATGCTATGATGTCAAACCAGTTACTCTTTCCTGTGATGCTTCAAAATATGGTTGTGGCGCAGTTATTCTTCAAGAAGGCAGGACCAGTAGCCTATGCATCTAGAGCCCTTCCCAAACTGAAATGCAGTATGCTCGAATTGAGAAAGAACTTTTGCAAATAGTATTTGCATGCTCAAAGTTTCAATAATTATATCTATGGCCGAGCTGTTCAGATTGAACCAGATCACCTACCTCTAGTTAATATTCTAAAGAAGCCTATGCATTCAGCTCCAGCACAATTACAAAGAATGATGCTCATATTGCAAAAGTACAACTTTAAAATGGTCTATACAAAAGCCAAACTTCTTTATCTGACTGATACCTTATCCCTATCGCCCAGAAATACAACGGAACAGCTTCATGCAGAGACTTTTGACTGATGTAATGGAAGTGCGTAATTTTTCTACCACAAGACGAGCTGAGAGATCATACACAGACTGATCCAGTTTTGCAAAAGCTTAGCCACTACATTAATGCTGGATGCCCATCAAACCAATCTAGTGTACCACCTGAAGTGCAAACTTCTTTTCCTTACAGAGATGAGATGTTGATGGAAGATGACATTATTTTCAAAGGTTCTAAAGTTATTCCTGCTTCCTTACAACATTAATTTAGCCAAATTTTGCATTATGGTCACCCAGGTTCCAAATCTACCAAAAGAAGGGCGAGAGAACTAGTATTTTGGCCTTCTCTAGTAAAAGACCTTGACAAAGTACTTTCTTCTTGTTCAGTATGCAATAGCACTAAACCGTATTTGCAAAGAGAACCACTTCGGCTAAATCAAGTTCCTGAACTGCCTTGGTTAACAGTAGCCACTGATGTATTTGAATGGAACAATCCGCTTTACTTCGTATTGGTAAACTGTTATTTGAACTGGTTTGAGATTGATTTACTACCTAATCTAATGTCCACTGCTGTTGCAACTAAGTTGAAATGTCATTTCTCAATCCATGGTAGTCCACAGAAAGTTATTTTTAACGGTACTCAATTTACTAGTAGTTTCAGAAATTTGCAAGAGAATGGGACTTTGTACATGATGTCCTTCATGGATGCATCTGCAGTCATAACAACTGGGTTGTCCTGTCGTCAGGCAGCCCTTTGGTCGGCCGGATTCCAAAGTCCGGGTCCGGCTTCGGCTGATGTCGCACTTCACCCGACGTCATCTCTGCTGGTCTTCGGGTATAAAGGCATCAGCCGACGCCATTTTCTTCAGTCTTTCTTGCTGTGGCGCCAAGCAGAAGCTGTTCGCAAGTGCCGGTCGGTCAGATCCAGAGATTACTACTACCGAATACTCCTTCGAAGACTTCTAAAAGCTAAGTACCCCGTTGGGGACTCTTTCTTGCCTCAGCCGATGTCAGAAAAAGTCAATAACTGTTTAACTTGTGGGAAACAAATACCTCATAAAGATTTCCACTCTTACTGTTTGCCTTGTTTAGGCCCAGACCATGACGTAGCAGCCTGTTCGGCCTGTGCTTCTTTCAACCGACGAACGCTTAGACGTCGGTCGGATTTTGCTGAACAGTTTTTCGGCTCTGATTTTGCGTACATTATGCCGTCGGATCCTCCGACTACCCAAATTGTTAAACGCAAAGAAAAAGACCGACACTCGCGGTCCGCGGTTTCGGCCGAAACCATGGTTAAGCAAACCGCGAGTGTCTCTGTTTCGACCGAAACCGAGAAAACTGATCAGAGTACAGCCGAGTCAATGACTACTATTGAGGCTCAGGTTACTTTACTTGAATCGGCCTCAGAAATTTTACCTACTACAGTGGTTACTAGTGACTTATCAGACACCATCCCTCTGGATGTCTCTACCCCAACACGTGGTGCTGCTAGGCCTCCTGCAGCCATGTCTATTAAGGCCTATGCCAGGGCTAAAGCTGCCAAATCTACTAAGTCAGTGCCTGTTAAACCCCCCTCAACCAGGCCCACTTCTAGTTCACAAATGCTTACTCTGGCAGAAGATTTAATATCCTTAATTAGGGGATCTCAATCTCACCCAGACAGGGCCTCTCAGCCCCCAGAAAAGAGACCTAGAGCAGAGCCCCTCGAGCCTGTGTCCTCTGATGATTCTGCGGAAGACTCAGATATTACAGACCAGCCAGAGGCTCCTTTCTCCAATTTTGAGGACTCAGATGCTGAAGAATCCATTCCAGCTGCTTCTCCACCAGAAGAATTCTCCTTTGGGGAAACCTTACATGCCATGAGAGAACATTTCCAATGGCAGGAACAGGATTTTTCAGACTCCAGAAAAGACTTAGGACTTTTCTGCACCTACCACAACACAGGCCCTTAGCTATACCTCCTGTCCTCTCTGTTGTGGACGATGCATTTAATGATGTTTGCACTACACCAGATTCTTTACCTCCAGCACCTGCCAAACCAGATAGATTTTACAGGGTGCCAGACACTCATCATCACCTATACAAGGCCCCACTTGCAGACCCGAAACTATATCCCAGGGCCCTAAGGCAGTAGCCTCGACCACAGCAAAACCCTATTCCTTCTGAAAGGGAAGCCAGGTCTTTAGACAGATGGGGCAAAAGGTTTACACCTCTGCTACTCTCTCAGCTAGAGCTTTAAACTGTCAGTTTCACATGATACAATACCAAGAGTTTATGCTTGATCAGTTAACTAAAAAGCTATCCTCTGATGACTCTATAGATAAGAAAAACCTATTAGAAATGGTAAATAACATACAACAGGTTAGTAACCATTCCTTAAAATGTGGCTATGATGCACTGGAGGCTTCATTTAGATCAGCCATGACTGGCACAGTGATAAGAAGACATGCATGGCTGAAGGAACAAGTTTTACCTGATCATGTTAAAGCTAAGTTATTAGATGCTCCTATGGATAAGACCAGTTTGTTTGGTACACCTGCCCAGCAGGTAATGAAGAAAATGGAAGAAAAGGCAAAATCTGTACAAACGGTTAAAGATTTCTTGCAGGTTCAGCCCGCAAGGTTTAGCAGGAACTGGCCTGCCAAAAATTGGTCCTTTCCTGACTCCACAAGATCCCAAAGGGGCAGGAATAGACGTTCCAGAGGCAGAAATCAATCCAGAGGGGGTGCCTACAGAGGACGACAGTGGCAAGGTAATAACAGAGCCACAGGCACAGCCACTGCCACTACAACAGGGCAATCTCAGTGACTTGATTCTAACTCCGCCTACCAGGGAACAAATAGCAGCACCCTTAGGCGGAAAATTAACCTTATTTTCAAAGAACTGGCACTACATCACAAAAGACAAGTGGATTTTGCAAACCATAGACCAAGGTTACGGTTCCACTTCCACACTCTACCAGTCAAAAGAGGAATGCCAAACCTACCTCCAAATCAAAAAACAGAAGCTCTACAGCAGATAATGCAATTAACAAAGATGAGAGCTGTGGAAAGAGTACCAATAACAGAACAAGGCAAAGGATTCTACTCCAGACTATTCCTGGTTCCAAGAAAGGAAAAAAGTTGGAGACCTATTCGCGATCTGTCCACCTTAAACACATACATCATTGTCCCAAAATTCAAAATGCTGACCCTACAGCAACTTCTTCCCATGCTGGGCAAGGAGTGTTGGCTGGTAACTCTAGATCTCAAGGAGGCATACCTGCACGTCCCCATTCGACCAATTTGCAGAAGATACCTCAGATTTCTTGCAGGATCAGAGCACTATCAATTCTCAGCATTGCCCTTTGGCTTATCTACTGCCCAGAGTATTCACAAAATGCCTGGCATCAGTAATCGCCACTGCAGACTACAGGGAATCCAAATTTATCCATACCTGGACGACTGCCTGCTACAAGGGACAACAAAAGCAAGCTGACAACAGATTTACAAAGGGTCATTTACTTGCTACAAGCACTGGGATACACAGTCAATTTGCAAAAGTCAAGGCTGATTCCATCCCAAACAAGGACATTCTTGGGCGCGGAATTGGACACAGTAAAACAAATGGCATTCCTAACTGCAGAAAAACAAAAAGATCTCCCTCTTTACTTCTTGGCACTAACAAACCACAGCAAGCTAACAGCAAGAAAAGGTTCTGCAGGCCTTGGGCTTCATGGCATCATGCATAATCTTGGTTCCACATGCCAGACTGCATATGAGAAAACTACAGTGGTACCTAAAGAATTTATGGTCCCAACATAGGCACAGCCTAGAAGCAGAAATTCCACTAATTCCATGCCTAAAACAGGAGTTCCTATGGTGGGCTCAAGCATGCCAGTCAAACCCAGGCTTACCCTTTCACAAATATCAAGCAAGCCAAACCATCACAACAGATGCCTCAGACCTAGGATGGAGGGCTCACATGCTGGACAAATGCGTGCAAGGATTGTGGACGCAGGACTAGCTTCACCTGCACATCAACCTAAAAGAAATGCTGGCAGTAAAACTGGCAATCCAAAAATTCAGACCATTTCTCAAAGAAGGCCATTTGATGATAAGGACAGACAACACCACAGTCATGTGGTACATCAACAAACAAGGAGGCACTCATTCATACCCCCTATGCAGAATGACTTTGGACCTTTGGAACCTGGCAC
Source organism: Protopterus annectens (assembly GCF_019279795.1). NCBI lineage: Eukaryota > Metazoa > Chordata > Ceratodontiformes > Protopteridae > Protopterus > Protopterus annectens. The sequence goes on from NC_056736.1 coordinate 338,659,858, forward strand.
TCAGCTACAACATCCAGTTACAGGCAATGTTTGTACCGGGAAAGGAGAACACTCTAGCAGACATGTTAAGCAGAACCACCTCGGATGCTCACGAATGGATGCTACACCCGGACATCTTCAAGACCATCACAAAGAAATGGGGAATGCCACAGATAGATCTATTCGCTTCCCCTCTCAACCACCAGCTCAAAAAATTCTGCACAAGGACATTCCATCCACTTGCATCGAAAGTGGATTCGCTCTCCTTCAGCTGGAAAGGCCTGACAGCATATGCATTCCCACCTCTTCCCTTGATACACAAGGTATTACTAAAAATCAAGGAGGAACGTCCAAGGATAATCCTGATAGCTCCAAACTGGCCAAGACAACACTGGTACCCATTGCTGAGGAACATGTCTCGGGACAAAATGTGGTCAATACCCCTGATGCCTTTAGTGTTAACTCAGAACAACTACAGCATCATGCATCCAAACCTAAAAACGTTGCAACTGACTGCATGGCACATCACATAGCAGCAACTATTCCAGATCTTTCCCAAAGGGTTAAAGACATTATCCTTGAAGCTCGCAGACCTTCAACAAGAAGGAACTATGCAGGGAAATGGAAAAGGTTTGTCATTTGGAGTGCTGAAAGAGGGAAGGATGTGTCGAATATAGATATGGCTAACATTCTGGAGTACTTGGCAGAGCTTCTACATACAGGCCTGTCCTATTCCTCCATCAAGATACATGCATCAGCTATTTCAGCAGAATACAGTTTTGATCCACCTGTCTTCTCGCATCCTCTACTCAGGCAGTTCCTCAGAGGGATCAAAAATGTAAAACCTCCTAGGAAACCACCACTGCCAGCTTGGGATTTGAACTTTGTGCTAGAAAAGTTGACTCTCGCACCTTTTGAACCAGCAGCAACAGCAGACCTACAGCATCTTTCATGGAAAACTGCTTTCCTACTGGCAATAACCTCAGCAAGGAGGGTTTCTGAACTTCAGGCCCTAATGGCAGTACAACCCTTCCTAATCTTCCACCAAGACAGAGTGTCCATGAGGACTAATCCTACATTTATGCCTAAGGTGGTATCCAGAGTATCCTTAAACCAGGCAATCCACCTACCTACCTTCTTCCCCAACCCACAAAACAGAGGGGAAAGAATGCTGCATACCTTGGATGTACACAGACAGCTACGCTACTACCTGGACAGAACAAAAGTAACAGAAAAACTGACCAGCTTTTTGTAGCCTATGCAACAGGAAGGGAAGGAAAAGCAATTTCCAAACAGACAATCTCCAAATGGATAGGAAATTGCATACGATTCTGTTACTCCTTCCATGGAAAACCAATTCCACAGAACATACGACCTCATTCTACAAGAGCAACAGCCACTACCACAGCCTTCTTACGAGGAGTGGCAACCAAGGACATTATTGAGGCTGCTACTTGGACCTCCGTGCATACATTTGCCAAGCATTATAATTTACCTCTGTATTCCAGATCCCGAGCAGGGTTTGCCACTGCTGTACTGCAAGGGATCTTAACCACACCATAATCTATTCTTCCTCCTCCCGTAGTTGGCTATGGTATTCTACCCAGTTGTTATGACTGCAGATGCATCCATGAAGGACATAGTACAGTTTTGTACCTACCATAAATGTAGATGTCCGAACTGGATAGCATCTGCAGTCAGGATTACCCTCCTCCTTCCCTCTGTGGTACTCCTAGGGTATTTACCCTCCTAATAGCTAGCTGGTGGGGGGGGAGTCTCTTATGGTGTATTTGTTTGTATATATGTACATACATGCTTATTTTTTGTTTGCCTTCTATCCTTTGGGAAACATTGGCATTTTTACCCAAAATTTAGCCTTCCAAGAGGGCACCTGGCATCTGGGGCAAGAAACACTGAAGAAAATGGCGTCGGCTGATGCCTTTATACCCGAAGACCAGCAGAGATGACGTCGGGTGAAGTGCGACATCAGCCGGACCCGGACTTTGGAATCCGGCCGACCGAAGGGCTGCCTGACGACAGGACAACCCAGTTGTTATGACTGCAGATGCTATCCTGTTCGGACATCTACATTTATGGTAGGTACAAAACTGTACTTTACTAGTAGTCCAGAACATCCACAGTCAAATGGACTAGCTGAACTTGCAGTACAGAGTACAAAGCAATTACTTGAAAGGTCAAAGTGTGATGATACCAATGTCTCTTTGAATTTCCTTAATCTCGGAAACATACTCTGTGATATACTTGGCTTGCCAGCTCAGAGACTTCTATCCAGGCAAACCAGAACAACACTGCGTATTAGTTCATTTTTTGAGGCCTAAAGCTAAGAACAACAGAAGAACTATAGCCCAATTATTCAGGTAGTGTTCTTTCCAGAAGTCCAGTTATGATAAATCGTGCAGTACAGAACATCCACATTGAAAGGAGGAGGGACTGTGAGGATATAAATGGTGAAAGGTTTCGACCAGATTGGTCAAGTAACGGGTATATATACCGAGCAGAGATCCTACTTTGTAGAATCTGAGGGTGTTGGAATAGGAGAAATCGCAGACAGTCTTCCTCTACCAGAATCGATATTGCTGCATTGTTCCTGTGATACAGACTCTAGATCTCAGAGCAATTCAGACAATGTTCCTGTTGCAGAATGTCTTTACTACTTCCATTCCTGATGATGATCTTGATGATCCTAAGGATGAACATTCAGTAGAGACTGTCCCAGTTGCTAAATCTAATTCAAAATTTTATGTCACACGATTTGGTCATATTTCCAGACCTAGTGTGAAATGCACTGCAACCTGTACATAGTTGTATAGTTCTGTATAATTGCATGACAAAGAATTTTGTATTGATTGCATGTCAGCTAATGTCAATAGTGCATGACCTGTTTCTTAGAGGATGTAGAAGTGTGTGCTGTAGCTTTAAGAAGCATTTCAAGGACTCACTGTGCATATAAATAGCAAGCACGTGTTAGCTTCATTGCCATTTTGAGAGTGTAGCCAGAGTTGAGCATGTATCAATTTAATAGCTAGTTTGTGTACAAGTCTGTTATTAAGACTCAATCCTGATGTATTTGTACAGAATCCACAAAGACTCCTCTGTTAATCCTGACTAGACGGGCAGCAGTCACCAAGACAATGCATGAAGGTAAAACACTGCAAACTCCTACCTTGATCTGGCCAAGGCTTTTGTCACATTTCCCCACTTGGGCTAGTGAAGAAGTTACCTCTACGCCACAAGCTGCATCTCCATCTGGCTCACATATAACACTAGATCAAAATAGGGGAAGCTGCCTTCACAAAAAGAAAAAAGAACAGTTATGAGTTGAGTGCCCCAGGGCTGGGTGCTGAGACTTCTCTTGTTTGGTATATACTTTTCCCAAGATAAAGCCAGTCCTTCAGCATTGACTTTTAGTGGACTATGTTTGCTGATTGCTAGTAGGGTATAGCTCTAGAGTCCTCAGTAAACTTTGCCGTCCGGCATGAAGGGTTGTTCCAAACAAGTAACTGATGACAGAATCATGGACTATAAAGCTAAGTGACAAAAATGCATTACTGTATTCTTTGCAAAGTCTATTCCTCTGGGGAACTACAACATTGAGAATACACCCCTAAGAGTTAACCCATTTTGAGATCAGAGAACTTTGGTAGATAACTTAGCATTCAGCCAGTATATGTCCACTGTGGCAAGGAAGTCCTCGTATATACATTACACAGCTTATTAACAAAGCGATTGCTTCTAGGTTCAGGGATGTCATTGTCCCCGTCTATTCATCCCTCATAAGGCATATTGCCTCATTTTGCATGCATCTTTCCAAACACATGCAACAGCTCGAAAACCCATAGAGGTTCAAGCATAGTATCCTTTGAGTACAACGTGCCATGCATGGACCATCTTAACGCCTTGTCACTAAACTTGGTGTCTTACAGACGGCTAAGAGGAGTTCTTTGTCTGTGGCACACATGGTATCCTCTGACCCAGCCCCAGTGAACCTACTGCACAATAGCAAGTCAAACAGCACTAGAAATACTCTTTCCAGGAATCTGTACCTCCTCTGCAACATCAACAGAATGGTTTGGAGAAACAGGTATGTCTCTCAAAGTACCTGTGGTCTGGAGCAGTCTCCCTATCCATGGAAAACAAAGCACATCCATATTCAAGTGTAATTTGGATCTGTGGATAGGAAATTGAATGAAAATTGACATCAGATTTCCTATCCTCAACTGTTGTGTTCGGATCTGGTCCTCTGATGCACCTCAGCTGTTAAAGCTTGTGGTAACCATGAAGCTGTTGAGCTTGTCCCCTACCCATAATGCACCAGGTCTAAGCTACCTCAGATCTTGTTTACTGCTTTCCGCGAAAGAAGCGGTTGTCCCTAGTTCTCGAGCCTTTTCATATAAGTGCTTGTTCTCTTCTAAACATTTGTTTTTAATGCATTTCTTGTATTTCTCATTTCTTGTCCCTTACCTCATACAAATTCGTATTTCTCCTGTTACCATAGTTGATCATTTTACTTAACTTTCATACAGTTGTACTTCATTTACTATTGTTAGTAATCTTTTCTTTTCTACATTTAGTGTAGCTCTTATATCATCATCCCTAGTAGTTTTTTCCTGACTATCTTTTGTCTTTTAAAAAGAAAAAAATAATTTCTGTTACTATATTTTTTTCTGGTATAGTTTAAGTACAAAGGTGGAAAAAGGCCCACTGGGTTTAAAAAGTGCATTAAGTGTTGACACAAAACTACCAATGTCTGATGCCCACACTGTGTGTTTACTGTCTCGGGCCTTTACATTTACGGGAAGATTGAAGTTATGTTGTCCTATCTCGCCTTCATTCTTACTTGGATGGGTTTGGAGCCGATCCTCAGCTCCGACTCTGCCGAATACACAGCTGGAAGTCTCAAACTTTTCTCGTGGCAAGTTGGGTATCCCACGATGCAGTGGTGCAAGTCTGCAGATCTCGTTTGCTGCTTTACGAGGTTGGATGTTCTCTTGGCCATGGCTAAGTTTTTTTTTGTCTTTTGCATTCTATTAGTTTAAACTAGTTGGGATTTATACATTAGTTTAGTGTGTGCTGTGAAACTTTAGCTTTAGTGTGTAGCTTTGTTTTATCTCCTTTTTCTGCTGTGTGCTTTTCTTGGCCGTCGTTTTTTCGCAGGCCTGTACTTGTATCCTGTAGTTATTTCCTGTAGTGCTTTTACAGCTACCTGTAGTGTTGTGTTTTTTCTAGTCACTTAGCTTTAGCTTGATTAGTTCATTAACTCGTTTAAAGTAGACAGCTAATCGGCCGTTTTAATTAGAGGGCTAGTAGTATTAGTGTATTCTATCTCTCCCTTTATTATACCTTTCTAGGTCCATTTAAATTAAAGGTCCTAGTGCTCGTTTTAGTCAGAGCAAAGCTAATTCTATTCATATTGCTTAGCTGTGCTGTGTTTGTTAAATTAGTGTGGTTTATATTTCTAGAAGTGGTGTGAGTTTGCTTGGTGTTTGTTATTCTTATAGGACCTTTTTTCTTCCTAACATGTCCAAAGACACTAGGGAGAAAGCGCATAAGCCCTCTGGCTTTAAAAAAGTCAAAAAACGCACCCACAAAATGTCTATTACAGATGGACATGGCATTTGCATCTATTGTCGAGGAGTTATCCATCTCCAGGAAAATTTCACTTTCTGCCACTCAGTGCATGTGTGTTGCAGGAGAGGGAAAAACAAATGGATTGTCAAAGGGCTGTTGAAACAGACCTTTGAGGAAGCTGTACAAAGTGATTCTTCTTCGTTGTCGTCTTCTTCTAAGAGGGACAAACCAACTAAAAGGCCATCTCCTGTCTCTTCGGCTCAGTCAGAACCCCCTGGAAAATTGTCAGAAATTTCACAGTGGTCAACCTCCTCAGCTCCACAGGCTTCAGAACCGATTGACCAACTTGGTTCTTTGGCGCCAAACGAAACCGTGTCTCGGTGCCAGTCCATTGATATTCCACTGGTCTCCCCTACTTGAGATCTCCCATTTTGAAGAGATCTCGTTCACCAGCTCTATCCTCCAGGTCCTCTAGGAGCCTATGTTATGATGGTGATGTGGAGTGGGTGGTGCTCAGACTTTTGAAGTCTACTACGCTAGCTAAATTGTTCTCTGCTTTGACCCAACAGGTTTCGGACCCTTCTAAGACTGTTACATCCACTGTCGTTCCTCCTCTGAGCCATGGTAGATCTTTGGAGCCAGAGTGCCAAGTACCACTTGCTGTAGACCTGTCTGTTCAGGACCCCATTCAGAGATTATGGAACAGATATCTGCTCCAACACTCTCGGTGCCATCTGAGGTGGCTGGGAGCCAAAGTTCTCCGGTCGGCCCCCTTGGGGGGGGGGCACTTGAACCCAAACCTTTTCTGTTCCGAGCCTACCCCTTAGTGCATTGGCTCGGGTGAGCTCTGCTCCTATATGAGCCTCGGAACCAGTCTGTCTGGGGCTGGGGGTGTTCTCTGTTTCCTCGGAGCCAAGAGATATCCTCTGAACCAGTGGGTTCTGCTTTCGAGCTGATGTGCCCGTCCCCTTCTACAGCTTTACACAAAGATACTGGCATTCGTCCCCCCAAGGCACTGGCTACACTCTTGGCACCACTCTATCCACAGGACAGCAGAGATTCAGAGCCTCAGGAACCTCCATTGGGTGAACCCCTCTCTTCTGAGGCCTCCCCAGAATACCCATTTGAGGAGCCCCCTTGAAAAGAGGGCATGCAAGAGGAAGCATATAGACTCCCATGATGAGTCTGTCACCTCGGACACTGACCTAGAGGAGTCAGAAGGATCCCCACGGTCGTCCTTTGAAGGTAACTCATTTGCAGATGTCTTTGAGATCCTAAAGCAGAGAGGCGACTGGAAAACTGTCAACCCTTCTGATGAGTCTGTGAACCTGAAGGCCTTTGGATCTCAGCCTTCAGCCTCCTGGGTGTGTCTGCCTTTTGATGAGCTAATGGACTTAGTCGAAAGGCATGGGAGTCACCTGACACTATGGAACCAGTCCCTTGGAGGCCAAATAAGTTTTTGTCAGCCCCCACTGAAAAAGATTTTCTTACAAAAAGTGTGCCTGTAGATGCTATGATGGTGGCAGCAGCCACCAACTAGGAACTTTTTGAGACATCTGAACGAAGATTCTCGAACGATTGATAGACGCAGGAAGCGTGCCTTTTCGTCAGTGACTTTTACACTCCAATTGCTGAACTACCTCACACACTTCACAAGGCGACAGAGATCTCCTGAAAGAGCTAGGATATACATACTCTATAAGATTCATTGGCTGTGGGGGTGACTGAGAAAGTCTCCTCCCAGCTGTCCCCCTTAAATTCTATCCTCAGCTCCTCCATGAGACTGATGTCTTATGCAGCGTATGGAGTGAGTCGGGCAGCGGATTCAGGAGTTTCCTTGGAGATACTTCTGGATGCGCTTGTCATTTTGTGGAACCTGTTTGTCTACCTTTACTAATGCCCCTTTTGACGGTTCCTCACTTTCTGGACCCAAAGTTAGACACACTCATCAGATGCGAGCAGGAAGGGAAAACTCTGTCTGCCGTTGGAGTAAGTTTTTCAGTACCTTCAAGACCTTATCCTAAAGGTCAGAAGAGTGAAAAAGTGTGGTTCAAAAGATCCCAGGGAGCTTTCTAAGATGCACAAGGTGAATACTTCCCTAGGGGCAGAGGGGGAGGCAGCAATGGTAGATTGCCTACCAGGGTGACCTTGATTCCTTTCGCGGACATCCCTATCTGCGCTCCTGAAAGGAGGCCCATCTGCTGTACTCTAGAGGTAGTCAGTGGACGTTTCTCTCTGTACCCAGAAGCCTGGCAAGGTATCACAAAAGACAAGTGGGTACAAAACATAATATCCAGAGGGATATACCATTCCTTTTTTGCTATCCTGTCCTACAAATCAGAACAATCCCAGATGGTTCCACCCAATCTAAGGGAGCAAACGACTATAGAAATCTAAAAGTTGCTGGACAAAAGTCGCCCAAAAAATCTCCGCAGACCAAATAGGATTCGGAACTTAAGATTCTTTTTGATGCCAAAAAGAACAGGTGACTGTAGACCCATACTGGATCTCGGCGAATTGAACCAATCTGTCAAAATGTCAAAGTCCCGAATGGGGGCACTGCAGTCAGTACTTCCTTTCTTGGGGAAAGACTATTGGATGTGCTCAGTAGACCTCCAAGATGCATACTGCCACATAAAAATGGACAGAGCATCAAGGAGTCATTTACGCTCCTGGACAGAGCATCAAGGAGTCATTTACGCTCCTGGCTGGGAGTCGGTCATTATCAGTTCTGAGCTCTGCCTTTTGGTCTCATTACAGCCCCCAGAGTGTTCACCAAACGCATGGCAATAGTAATGGCTCCCTTAAGATGTCTTGCATTCCAAGTGTTTCCATATCTGGACAACTGGCTCCTAATTGCCACCACCAAGTTCTTCCTCCAAAATGCCAGGGACGTGACATTGCAAATTTGTGCTAAACTAGGCTTAGCAGTCAGTTTACAAAAATCTGCTTTGTTGCCCTGTCAACATATTACCTTCATAGGCGCAAACCTAGACACTGTTTCTATGATGGCACATCTTCTAGCTGACAGAAATTCAGCCCTCAGACAGCAAATACTTCACTTTCTTCCCAAGGGCAAGGTAAGGGCAAAGGTAGTTCTGAAACTTTTGGGGACAATGGCTTCAACCATAACTCTAGATGTCCTATTCCTATGTTGCAGTATTCTTGGCACGAGATTTCCTGCCTTCAGGCGATTCGTATGTCGGCTCCTATACAAAAGCTTCAGCTTGGCTGTTGCAGCTGCGTGGGACATCACAGATAGGCCATAAACCGGGGACCTTAAGTGTGACGTCTGCACGCACAATCCTCAACTTTTCAGCTGCAGACGACTTCGCATCGTACTATCGCTCTCCAGACATTGGATCAACTATAGATAAGTAACCCGTTGGGTTTTTGCATTTCTAAA